>NC_090727.1:5928166-5948166 GCF_036898095.1 Palaemon carinicauda | reverse complement strand
ACAAGTATCTATATCTATCTATCTATCTATCTATCTATATATATATATATATATATATATATATATATATATATATATATATATATATAGTGTGTGTGTGTGTGTGTGAACGTGTATGTGTCTGCGTAATCACGAGGAATAAAGAAACCATTGCTGAAAGTTAGGAGAATGTTATCTGAAATTTATATCTATCGCCTCTTAGAGACTATCAACAGAATGTAATAATAACCATGGTAATTTCTTTTATCATAAAAAATCTCTCTCTCTCTCTCTCTCTCTCTCTCTCTCTCTCTCTCTCTCTCTCTCTCTCTCTCGTGAAGCGATGAAAGAGGTAGTCTGTAATCTTTAGTTTAGTACTGGCGCTGTTGAGATTCAAAGAAATCAAGAGCTTGGAGAAGAATTGGTGAGGATCAGCGGATTGTGGAATGCAAAACCATGATGTAATAAAAATTGCTGATGGAATCCTGTGTCTCGCTTGGAAGGGATGTGTGAGAGAGAGAGAGAGAGAGAGAGAGAGAGAGAGAGAGAGAGAGAGAGAGAGAGAGAGAGGGAGAGAGAGAGAGAGGGAGAGAGATTTTAAAAGCTTTTTTTTATCACTATAGTTGATAATTATACAGGGGAAAGACAAAGGGAAGAAAAAATATTTTCTTTTATCTAAAGAAGAGAGAGAGAGAGAGAGAGAGAGAGAGAGAGAGAGAGAGAGAGAGAGAGAGAGAGAGAGAGAGAGAGAGAGAGAGATAATTTTTTATCCTAAGAAAAATATGTTACATATATTCTAAGCATGTAAAGAAATAATTTCAAAATTGTTTTATAAATATAGTTAATAATTGTATTTAGAGGAAAGACAAAATGAAAACAAATATGTTTTACAAATTTTAATATGTAAAGACTGGTTTATTGATAAAATTGATAATTATTATTATTATTAGAGAGAGAGAGAGAGAGAGAGAGAGAGAGAGAGAGAGAGAGAGAGAGAGAGAGAGAGAGAGAGAGAGAGAGAGAGAGAGAGAGAGAGAGAGTGAGAGAATTTTTTTTCTATCTAGATAAAAAATATTTTGTATATATTTCGAATATGTAAAGAGATAGATTTTCAAAGATCTTTTATTAATATAGTTTATATTAATTAGGAAGAGTAATGAGAGATTTATCTTTTTTAAATGTGTTGCATAAATTTCAAATATGCAAATAAATAAACTTTCAAAGCTGTTTTATCTATATAAATTATAAATATTATTGGGGAAAAGACAGAAATAAAAACATTACTTTCCTTTATCTAAAGAGAAATTTGTTTTACAAATTTAAATTAAGTAAAGAAATTAGGACTTTCAAAGCTGTTTTATTAAAATAGTTGATAATTATTACTATGGGAAAGACAGACAGACAGACATATATTTCCAAAGTCCTTCATGTTAAAGAAAAAGAGGAACCATGCTATACATAAATTATGGTAGGAAAAAAAATATGTGCACATGGCTGTATCAAGAAACATGACGATAATAATGATTAGGGAGAGAGAGAGAGAGAGAGAGAGAGAGAGAGAGAGAGAGAGAGAGAGAGAGAGAGAGAGAGAGAGAGTTAATCAATGAGCTGTTAATTACCTACGGCATAAAGATGCGTTACTTAGTCGGCATGAGTCTCGCAAAACACATGATTTAACTTCAAAATTTAACTTTGAATTTAACTCCCAAAATATCAAATCAAATTCGCAAATCCTCCTAACAATCATCGCAACAATTTCCGAGACTGAAATTCTTCCACTTGTCTCAGTTTTCTGAAATCTGTCAAAACCATTTAAGTAAACTTAATAAACCGAATCAAAATCATTTGATTTTCTACAACGTTTCTATAAGTGACGCCTAAAACGTTTCAAATGGATTTAACCTAATTGAATCGTTTTATAAAAGCGGTATAAAAGTTATAAAAAGTTATAAATGCGATATAAAAGCCATAAAAAGTTATAAAAGCTATAAAAAGTTATAAAAGATATAAAAAGTTATAAAAGCGATATAAAAGCTAACAAAAGTTATAAACTCGATATAAAAGCTATAAATAGTTATAAAAGCGGTATAAAAGCTATAAAAAGTTATAAAAGTGATATAAAAGCTATAAAGTTACAAAAGTGATATATAAGCTATAAAACGTTATAAAAGCAAATTACAACCAGCTGAAGTTTCGAAAACTAGATCATATATTTCTAATATTACAATTTAGATTTAGAATGGATTACATCAAAGATAGATTTGGATATCAACGGCCTTGTTGAATCTACATAACTTTAATAGTTTATTTTGAAGATTTGGAAAAAATTACATTTGGAAATGAAAGATATCAAAGAAAATTTCTGAAACTCAAAATTGTTAATGGAGAAAATCAACACAACAAAAATATTTACTTGCACGGTTCAATTAAATTGCCAAACGCAAGGCTTGTGTACAATGTCAAGTCTGCCAAATATATACACACATGCTCAGCTTCTCCCTCCCTATTCCCCCCAAGGTAGGATCCGGGTGATCCAGGTAATGGTAACTGTCCTATGAGGCACCCAGCTCAACCTATATTCACCTCAAAGATACCGGGCGAAATAAGTCCCATACCCTCATGACGTCAGAGCCAATCCGCTTGAATAGGGGTCACAACACATTTCATTAAAGTGATTATAAGTTTGTACAGTTTGAAATTGGTAAGGCGATGTATTGTGACCGCTGCTAACGTGGGAGATAACGTGATTGGCTATGACGTCATCAGTGGGTGGGGCTTACTTCGCCCTGAATCTTTGCGGTGACTCTAGTTCACAAGGACGGAATGATTAATTTGTAGTCTTAGATTTAAAAGGGCTGTGGGGGCCGATGTGGTAACGTCACTGACTGGTGATCGCCAAACTGGGGTTCGAGACCCGCTCAAACTCCTTAGTTCTTTTGGTCGCTGCATCCTCATCATCCTTTTGAGTTAAGGATGGAGGGTTTGGGGGAGCCTATACATCTATCTGGTGAGTCATCAGCAGCCATAGCCTGGCCCTCCTCAGTCCTAGCTTGGGTGGAGAGGGGGCTTGGCCGATGATCATATGTAGAGTATACAGTATATGGTCAGTCGCTATGGCGCTGTCGTGCTTCATAGGGAAATGTCACTCCCTTGCCTCAGCCATTCATGAGTGGCCTCTAAACCCTTTAAACCTCGACATAGAAGACCATTACTAAAGTGATATTTATAAGGTCATGAGCGGCTTGAACACGGAATATCTATGTTTCTGTTACTTAGATGCTAATTAGCGATCAAGTCATGAATTTGGCAAATGCGAATAAAGGGTCCTTCAAAAAGACTAAATATTTTACACAAATAAATGAAAAAATGCAGCGAAGGGGATCCTACCATTACTGTGCTGAGAAAATTGTAATTATCTAACAAAAACAATTTGCTTTGTGTATATATATAAATATATATATATATATATATATATATATATATATATATATATATATATATATATATATATATGTGTGTGTGTGTGTGTGTGTGTGTGTATGTGTATATATACACACACAAACATGTGTACAGTATGCAGTAAATAAATATACATACACACATACATCTATATATATATTATATATATACATACATACATATATATATATATATATATATATATATATATATATATATATATATATATATATATATATATATATATTCATGTGAGTGTGTAACTATCAACTCATGCCAACCAGAAAAAATGAACGACGAAATTTCGGAAAACAAAGTTAAAAGTTAAACCTTAAAAACTTTAAAGAAAATCATCCAGGCCATAATTTCCTAAAACGTCAAAAAAAGAAAAAATAAAATAAAAAAAATTAAGGGAGCCAGTCTTTTTCCATTTGGGGATAACTTTTACTCTTTCTTCAGCCGTAGACCGATCAAAACTTTGGCTCTTCAGGTCGAGAGACGAAAAGACTTTGGAAGGAAAAATTACACTTTCTAAATTTGTTTTTTTTTTGGACGAAATTGTTAAATTTTATGCATACACACACACACACATATATATATATATATATATATATATATATATATATATATATTTACATAATATGCCTAAATATGAATATACGTAAATCGTGTATCTATGTATCTATCTACCTATCTATATATATATATATATATATATATATATATATATATATATATATATATATATGTGTGTGTGTATATATATATATATATATATATATATATATATATATATATATATATATATATATATATATATATATATACTGTACATAAATAGTTGCATAATAATGTGCCTAAATATGAATATAAATAAATTGTGTACCTATCTATCTATCTATCTATCTATATATATATATATATATATATATATATATATATATATATATATATATATATATATATATATATATATATATTTATATATGAATAAATCAATATATGTATGTATATATATATATCAAAAGCTGTTATTAATCCAGTGTAGGACAAAGGCCTCACACATGTCCTTCCACTCCCGTCTGTTTATGGTCTTTCTATGCAAGCCTAATCCAGAAATTTTTCTTACCTCATTAATCCATTTTCTTCTCTTACTTTCCCTGCTTATTTGCAATTTTTAGATATCCAATCTGTTATTCTTCTTGTTCATCTCCTCACGTCCATTTTTGTTTCTTATAAGTAAGAATATTCCATGCTTTAGATTGCTCTCAAAAGAGCATGATAAACAACTCTGTTTAAAGGTTTATAGGTAGATCATGAATGGTAGAGGCAAAGGACAGTGACATTGCCCTATCAAGCAGGACAATACCCTAGAGACTGACCATATATACATATCATCAGCGCTAAAGCTCCTCTCCTCCCAAGATAGGACCAAGGAGGGCCAGGCAATGGCTGCTAATGATTTAGAAGATACGCCTATAAGGTCCCTCTAAGCCCCCATCCTTACCCTACATGGATGGTGAGGTTGCATCGACCAAAGGAATTAACGAATTTGAGCGAGCCTCGAACCCCAGTCTATCATTCACCAGGCAAGGAGGCTGCCACCAGGCCACCACAACCCTACGGCATTTATAGACTATGAGATAGTGAGAAAATTATAATTGTGAAAAAGGGCTATACAGGGTGACCTTAACTCTTCTAAATTGTTCTTACTGTGTCTAGTCATTTTATATGAAGTAAGATTGGGAAAATGTAAGATTTAACATTAATGAGGAATACCTTAACAACTTAAGATGACAATTGTGTTTAGCGAATTATGGGAAGAATTGCAAAAGATGATAAATGCTCTGAATAAAGAAAGGAGATGTGAAGGACTAGAAATTAATGAGTAAAACTAAGATAATTTTCAATGAAAATAGAGACACAACAAACAAAGGCTATGGAAGAAAGACCATATTTTCCTATAACTTGAATCATGTTTACGTATTTATGATCATGTATGCTTCACCTTTATTAGGATAGGCATATATAAGTCTCTTGTTTATAGTTTATATAATAAAGGTCTGTTTTAATGTTGCGTCTGTTCTTAGAATATTTCATTCTAATGGTTTATTACTTCTCTTGTATTCTATTTATTTCCTAATTTCATTGACTCATCAGGATATTTTTCCCTGTTGGAGTCCTTCGGTTTATAACATCCTGCATTTAAAACTAGGGTCGTAGTTTAGCTAGTAATAATAATAATAATAATAATAATAATAATAATAATAATAATAATAACTAATAAAGAACTCGGAGAGTGCATACATCCGCCACAGCAGGTCATTTCTTGAAATCTTGCCTTTCCCAGAATCAATTTAGATCATAGGTGTATTTGAAGTCTATGTGACAACCATCTGCGAACTTGGGGTTAAGGTTAGGGTTAACCGGGCGACCTTGACCTTTGACCTAGGATGTTTTAAATTATATCACTTCCACGTCTCAACATAACACATAATCCCTGAAAGATTCACTACTCTGCGAGTAAAATTGTGACCAGAAAGTTATTCACAAAACAAACGAAGAAACGGGGAAGAAAACGTAACCTTCTATCTTCGTTGACGGAGGTAATATTAATAACAATGAAAACAATAATGATAACTGCGATATAGTTCCTTACCCGTCTTTTTATTATTATTACTTACCATGCTACAAACCTAGTAGGAAAAGCCGGATGCTATAAGCCTAAGCGCTCCAACAGGGAAAATAGCCCAGTACTCAGTAAGGAAATGACATAAATAAACTACAAGAAAAGTAATGAACAACATATAATATTTTAAGAACAGCAACATTAAAATATATCTTTTATATATAAACAATAAAAACTTGAAAAATGCCAGAGGAATAGAAATAAGATAGAAAAGAGTGCGCGAGTGTACCCTCAAGCAAGAGAACTCTAAACCAAGACAATGGAAGCCCAGAGTATAGAGGCCATGGCACTATCCAAGACTATAGATCGATGGTTTGATTTTGAAGTGTCCTTCTCGTAGAAGAGCTGCTTTAAAGCCTATTGACTCCATCCATTGAATGTAAATAGATGTATCTCTTTGACTTTCTGTTTTCCCCCGATGCAAAAACAAAACGTATTTCGTTCCTTGCTTAAGCCGTGGACATAAATATGCAATTCAGGGGTCAACCCGAGCCAGTTTGGGGCGTTTGTGTTATTGGAACATATTGCAAGTTAGTTCTATAAACAACGTATCGCTCACTTGTTTATTTCGTTTCGAGTGTCTGATATGCGATGGAAGATGTGAATTTTCTCTTGCTAGAAATTTCAAAATTGGTGGGCGAAAATTCTTATCAATATTTAACTTGTAGGTATTTGTTTTTGTACATTTCAAGCTCTGTATTTTCTATTCCTCTTTGACTATATGATATATATATATATATATATATATATATATATATATATATATATATATATATTATTATTATTATTACTATCCAAGCTACAACCTTAATTGGAAAAGCAAGATACTATAAGCCCAGGGGCTCCAATAGGGAAAAATAGCCCAGTGAGGAAAGGAAATAAGGAAATAAATAACTGAAGAGAACAAATTAACAATAAATCATTCTAAAAAAAGTAATGTCAACAGAGATATGTCATATATAAACTATTAACAACGTCAAAAACAAATATGTCATATATAAACTATAAAAAAACTCGTGTCCGCCTGGTCAACAAAAAAGCATTTGCTCCAACTTTGAACTTTTGATGTTCTCCTGATTCAACAACCCGATTAGGAAGATCATTCCACAACTTGGTGGAATAAAACTTCTAGAGTACTGCGTAGTATTGAGTCTTATGATGGAGAAGGCCTGGCTATTAGAATTAACTGCCTGCCTAGTATTACGAACAGGATAGAATTGTCGAAGGAGATCTGAATGTAAAGGATGGTCAGAGTTATGAAAAATCTTATGCAACATGCATAATGAACTAATTGAACGACGGTGCCAGAGATTGATATCTAGATCAGGAATAAGAAATTTAATAGACCGTAAGTTTCTGTCCAACAAATTAAGATGAGAATCAGCAGCTGAAGACCAGACAGGAGAACAATACTCAAAACAAGGTAGAATAAAAGAATTAAAACACTTCTTCAGAATAGATTGATCACCGAATATCTTAAAAGACTTTCTCAATAAGTCAATTTTTTGTGCAATTGAAGAAGACACAGACCTTATATGTTTCTCAAAAGTAAATTTGCTGTCGAGAATCACACCTAAAATTTTGAAAGAGTCATACAAATTTAAAGAAACATTATCAATACTGAGATCCGGATGTTGAGGAGCCACCGTCCTTGACCTACTTACAATCATACTTTGAGTTTTGTTAGGATTCAACTTCATACCCCATAATTTGCACCATGCACTAATTTTAGCTAAATCTCTATTAAGGGATTCACCAACCCCAGATCTACATTCAGGGGATGGAATCGATGCAAAGAGAGTAGTATCATCTGCATATGCAACAAGCTTATTTTCTAAGACAAACCACATGTCATGTGTATATAGTATGAAAAGTAATGGGCAAGAACACTACCATGTGGAACACCAGATATCACATTCCTATACTCACTATGGTGCCAAACAACAACTCTTTGAGATCTATTACTTAAAAAATCAATAATAATGCTAAGAAACGACCCACCCACTCCCAACTGTTTCAGTTTGAAAACAAGGGCCTCATGATTAACACGGTCAAAGGCAGCACTAAAATCAAGGCCAATCATACGAACTTCCCGACCACAATCAAGGGATTTCTGTACTGCATTGGAGATTGTAAGAAGGGCATCACATGCTCCAAGGCCTTTACGAAAACCAAATTGCAAACTAGGGAATAGATGATTACCTTCAGCAAACCTATTAAGACGTTTTGCCAGAAGACGTTCAAAAACTTTAGATAATATGGAAGTTATGGAAATTGGGCGGTAATCAGTGGGACTTGAGCAACCACAAACACATTTACATAGAGGAGTAATATATGGCCGTTTGTATTGTAATATAATTGTTTTTGATAGAAAGTTATTAATTATTTCATAAAATTGCTTTCGGGCAAAAGATAGTCGGCAATACAGTGTATGATAATTCACATCTATAAGTAATAACTATACTAAAAACAGAAAACTAAAGGAATGGCAAATTCAGTAATACTTTTTAGTGTTTCTATGTACTGTAAACAACAGTACTTTACCTACAACTTCTGCAGAAGTCCAGTGATTAATAACAATTGAGCAAATCTATAAGTTTATCAATATTTCATTGGCCCTCTTGTATACTAAAGTGTTTTACCATTCTCAGTGTGATATTGAAAACGCCACAATTTTGTTATGAAAAATCTTATAATGAATAACTTCCATTCAATGCAAATCTAGTGTTGTGACTGCTTAGTGAAAGCAACGGTAACTAGCAAAAATAATAATAATAATAATAATAATAATAATAATAATAATAATAATAATAATATATATATATATATATATATATATATATATATATATATATATATATATATATATGTGTGTGTGTGTGTGTGCACAAACACACACACACACATATATATATATATATATATATTCATACATACATCATATATAGGCCTACATAAAATTCAGATCTCGTCTATTAAATCAGATATATATTTCTCATTCACCATTTTGCAGAGATAGAAAATCCAACTAAAAAATTTACTACAATATCTACCTAGCTTCACAGACGCTTTATTCACAGACTAAAAGTTCCAGCAACTCTGGTAAACAAAAGCAGTAACTGAATTAATCTCCTAAATGCGATTTCGCTCAACTATTTGGTTAAGGCGGCACTTCAGTTAAAAAGTCATTGGAATGGGTCAGGAGTAACTGCATTTCCAATTCATACATGACTGACTTTTAATCTGATTATTGTTCTATTTGTATTGGTTTGTGCACCATGAAATTCGTTTCGGGAAAAAAGGGGTAAAAGGTTAACGATATTGGAAAAGAGATATCATGATAGATAAACTTTTGTGGGCATTTTGAAGCATACATAATGCTTAAATACTGACATGTTTTATCCTAATTAAATTAATATTGGTGAAAGCAAACGAATTTCTAGAGAAGATGTACAGTTGGACATATGAATTCCTGTCCCATACTTACTGGGTGGCGAGTTCCTGTACGTAAAGATTTCTGGTTTCAGTTCCAGTGTCATTAGAATAGATACTCACCAGAATGTCAGCCAGCAAGCCCAACCCCCAACCACAGCAGTGGCCTCCGCAGTAAAAAGCTTAAACTCACGGTCCAGGGCTGGGATCGATCAGCTGCCATGCGCATGTTAGGCGAACACGTTACCACTGTACTATCCCTGCCCACCGCCTCTACCTTATTATAGTCAATTCTTTTTAGTGAGGCAGATTTGCACCGACTTGCAAGGGTGCCCTCTTAGCTCGGAAAAGTTTCCTGCTCGCTGATTGGTTAGAGAAGATAATTTTAACCAATCAGATAGCAGAAAACTTTTCCGAGCTAAAAGGGCACCACTGCAAGTCAATGCAAATGCGCCTCATTAAAAATAATTGAGTATAACTGTCTGGTTACTTGGCGGGCAGAAATGGTGTGTCGGGGTGCAATTCCTCTGTTTAACTGTACAAACCTGTTTAACTTTCCCTTAGTGCTTTAGTCATAGTTAATGAATATCGTTACGACCTTTCCGTTAAGATAGTCACTAGATAGTTTCGCATTTGAATTACAAACAGTATTGATTGAATTCATTGATAGAGAAAATCGAGAGCAAATTCTTGACTATGACATGGCAAAAAATGTCTTTACAAACGTCTCTTTCATTGATATGTCATTGCTTTTCCAGTCATCAGCGTAATGTCATGTTCAACAGAAATTACTCTTGAGATATATACCGAAATAATATCAAGTCATCTAAAGTTCATTTTGATAACACGATTTCCATTTAACACCTGACACAGAATTACAGGCAAACTCATTATCGCAACTTCAAAATATCTGTTGAATCTTATATTAGGGGCTGTCGAAAGTTGTAGCACTTGATATTATTACTGCACTTCCTCAGAGGGCATTGTCAAAAGTTACAATACTTGACATTATTACAGTCACAAATAGAAGTTGGCGTAATGAACCATTGCTAAAAAAAAAAAAAAAAAAAAAAAAATCATAATGAAGAGTTTTGTATCATGCGATAAATGATTTCATCACTGATTAATGATGACAAGAAGACTTGCTATTTTCCCTGTTGGAGCCCCTGGCCTTATAGCATTCTGCTTTTTCCAACTAGGGCTTTAGCTTAGAAAGTAATAATAATAATAATAATAATAATAATAATAATAATAATAATAATAATAATAATAATAACAGGGAGGCAACAGATGTTTGCTTCAAAGGATGAAGACGGAAGTATTATCACTAAAAGAGCTGGAGTGATAAAAATTGCAGGGCATTTCTATACAATGAAATACAATAGTGACATAAGAAATAACTTTGCCAAAAGAAATAATGAGACATCTGAGCCGGTAACAAACGTAACAATAGGACAAGTAAAGAAAGCATTTGAAAGGCATGAAAGGAGACAACGCATCAAGAGATTGCCTAACAATTGAATTTATAATACATGGAGATTTCATAATAGTCAAACTTGCTGAACTTTCCACAAAACGCCTACAACAAATGCTCTCTACCTACAGCTTGGGAAATCTTTATCATTATACTAATTCACAAAAGCCTAAAAAAACAATTACCAACGAATAAGTTTACTCTCTGCAATATATAAAACCTTTTAAAATGTCATATTAGGCCGAATAGAAAGACAGCTAATCATGATAATAATAATAATGATGATAATAATAATAATAATGATAAGAATAATAATAATAATAATAAAGCTAAAAGTTGGGT
This sequence comes from Palaemon carinicauda, assembly GCF_036898095.1. Classification (NCBI taxonomy): domain Eukaryota; kingdom Metazoa; phylum Arthropoda; class Malacostraca; order Decapoda; family Palaemonidae; genus Palaemon; species Palaemon carinicauda. The sequence goes on along the minus strand of NC_090727.1, from coordinate 5,936,791 downwards.
CTCTTCAACCTCAAAACGTCTTTAATGGAAAGCTGTGACCTCGACTTCGATCCCGCGAAACGCCTTCATTGATCCGCGAAACTCCATTCGCTAGGGAACAGAAATTGATATCTCTTCGGAGGTGGGATTTAGGGTGACACTTACGAAGGGATGCGGGATGGAGGGAGGGAGAGAGAAAGGTGGGTTTCCAAGAACAGCATCCGTGATGCTGCGGTTTGAACGCAGGTACTTTTGGGAGCCTCGTTTATATAGGAAGGATAATTGTAATTAATGATTATACTGATAGTAAATAAATCATAGATTTAAAGGAAAATACTTAAATAGGATGTCTTTGGAGGAAATTCAGAGTAGATGTGCAAAATACTTTCAAAATAGAAAAACATAAAAGGTAGACTTATGGAAACCTCGTTTAGATGGGAAGGAAAATTATAATTAATTATTTTAATGTTAGTAAATAAACCATAGATTTAGAGCAAAATGATAGGATGTCTTTAGGGGAAATTCAGAGTAGATATGTAAAACACTTTCAAAATAGAAAAACATAAAAGGTGGACTTTTGGGAGCCTCATTTAGATGGGAGGGACAATAATTATAGTTTGTATTCTAATAATGGTAAATAAACCATAGATTTAGAGGAAGGCTAAACTTTGAAATATTTATGGGAAATTCAAAGTAGATGAGTAAAATCATTTCAAAATAGAAAATCATAAATCGTGGGCTTTTGGGAGACTCGTTTAGATGGGAAGGATAATTATAATTAATCATTGTAATTTTGGTTAATAAACAAAGACGAAACTTTGATGATATGTCTTTAGGGGAAATGCAGATGTGTAAAATCCTTTCAAAATTGATCACCATAAAAGATTTATTGAAATTATGTTAATAACAAATATATGAGAAGGTTGTAAAACACAATGATTGTTGGCTAACTTCAAAAATATTAATGAGTAAGGAAAAAATAAATTCGACATAAATTAATTGAAAAAAATAAAGTAATCTAATCAGTTATATGAATGAATTAAACGTTTCTTATAAATGTACAAGATCTACCGGAAATAGTTAACTGATAATGAATAACGAACAAATTAATCAAGCGTTTAGTAAAAGCAATATTACTGATAAGCAAAAAATAAAAATATAGAAGAGTGATGTAAGAGTAATATATTTCAAAATGATTTTTCCAAGAAAAGAAATCATCAGGATGCATTTGAAGGCTTAAAAATAGAAATAAAAAAGTAAAAAATTATGGTATCATTTGATTTTTGTGATAAAGGTGATGTGTTGATATATCAATATTCCAACTGATCAATTTAATATATATATATATATATATATATATATATATATATATATATATATAATTATAATATACATATAAATATATATATACATATTTATATCTATATATAGATATATATATATTTATATATATATATATATAATTATATATATATATATACATACATACACACACATATATATACACACACACATATATATATATATATAATATATATATGCTTTAAACACTTTACGTTTGGAGAAGGTATAAATTAAGATTACTAGAGAGAATTTTAACAACTTAAGATTTGCACATGTTAGTGTTCTATCTAGTGAATCATTAGAGAAATGACAAAAGATGATAGTAGATTTGAATAGAGAAACACAGATGTGTAGGACTGAAAATGACTATCAGTAAAACTAAAATAATGTTCAATGAAAATGCAGAGACAAATAAGAGTTATGGACGTGTGAAAAGACATGTGTGAGATGTTTGATCTGATGTGGACTAGTAACAGCTGGTATGATGATGATTGATATATATATATATATATATATATATATAGATATATATAGATATATATATATATATATATATATATATATATATATATATATATATATATATATATATATATATATATATATATATATATATATATATATATATATATATATATATATATATATATATATATATATATATATATATATGTGTGTGTGTGTGTATGTGTATATATACACATAAATACATTGTATGTATATATGTAAATATAAGTCTGTTTGTATACCTCAATATATATGCCAAATATACATATACACACAATTCTACAAACATATACACACACACACGCACACACACACACACATATATATATATATATATATATGTATGTGTGTGTATACATTTATAAATATTCAAATGTATATACGTATATATATATATTTATATATATATATATATATATATATATATATATATATATATATATACATATATATAAATATATAAGTATATTTATATATACATAAGTACATACACGAGCGAAAAACAGAGGTAAAGTAACTAAATAAAATTGTCAACAACGCTTAAAATATCAATATATGAAGGAGAACGCTCGGGTTGTGACACAACAACTTTCCTTCCAGCACAATAGCGCTGCAAAATGAGGCCAAAATCAAGTTTAGAAAATCTTGCACTCAAAAAAAAAGAAAAAAAAAAAAAAAACCGCGTCGTATTATTCATAAATGAATTTCAAGCAACCAGGAATTGCATAGCTTTTATCAGAGTTGGCAAAAAGTCATAATTTGAGATGCTGTGGAAGTGGAAAAAGAATTTTGTGTTGATCTTGTGTATTGTGCCAGAAGTTATGAAAAGATTACACGCTTTGGCTAGCAAGAATATTAATAAGATGTCCAGTAGTTTTTACTTATTCATTAAATGAACAAGAAGTCCTTGACTATGCTTATATATTCTTCATTTTGGGAAAGAGGAGCACTAGGGATTGTTTAATCATGAAACTAAAAGGTCTTGGACGATATTAATCTTGTTTCTCTTCCTCTCTATTCAGTTTTTATGATATAGTTTTTTATTTATTGTTTATTACTTCTTTTACAGTTCATTTATTTCCTTGTTTCCTTTCTTCGCTGGGCTATTTTTTCTTGTTAGAGCCCTTGAGTTTATAGCATCTTGCTTTTGCAAATAGGGTTATAGTTTGGCTTGTAATAATAATAATAATAATGATAATAATAATAATAATAATAATAATAATAATAATAATAATAATAATAATAATGTCAATAATACCACTAATAATAATAATAATGAATAATAATAATAATAATATTAAAAAGAATAATGATAATAATAATAATAATAATAATAATAATCGATATAATTTACTTCTGTCTAATAGATATTAAAAGTGAAGATAAACTAATGCTACCTAGAATTCTATGGAAATGATTACTTCTCAAAAACCTTACATAATTATTAATTTCCATCTTGAGAGAACTAAGTCATTTAGGCTAAACATAAAAACAACGTCTATTTTAAAATCATACATTATTCATAGTTCAGAATGTTATTAAAAACATTCAGAGAACATGAAGAAAATGATTTTAATTAAGGAAAGAATTATATATTATTAGAAAAAACCGTAATTTCGATCGGAAATTCTCCGTGAACATATAATGTTTTCAACCGTATTCCAGTAAAATACAGGCGAACGTAATTTTACCTTACTTTGTTATTATTTTTTAAGGGTTGGTGACCGTAATATCACTCTTTAACGTCAATATGTCCATTTTTAAAACAGTAAAAATCCTGGAATAAATGTTGCCAGACATTTACTGTTTGTTTAATGAAAATTTTTAACGGTGTAATTTAATGTGAAAGATTTTTTTTTTTTTTTTTTAAATACAATTCTTTGATCAGCAGGACTCATGCTATTGCTTCTTCACCGGCACTCGACGTCAATGACCTCAGATGTCTGATGCCAGAAAACCTCGAATCAATCAATCAGTCTTTACCGGCAGCTTATGTAATCAATGAATCTTTTATGGGTTTGATTCTATGAAGAGCCAATAATCTCCCACATGGAATATATCTAATTTTCCTTGTAGCTTTGGAAGTAACATTAGGCGTCTATACTCAGTTGTTGTTTTATCTAATAAAGTGCATTTTGCACTGACCATTACTTAGAATTATTTTCTCCAACCAATCAGCTAGTAGGAAACTTTTCCGAGCTAAAAGGGCACCCCTGAGAGTCAGTGGAAATGCGCCTCATTAAAAAAAAATGAGTTTAGTTACTGCAATCTCACATTAAGAAGGGCTTTCATTCAATTCTCTTCTGAACTACTTCTTGGTCATTTACACTCACTATCAGGGTGCCGTTTTAGCTCGGAAAAGTTTCCTTCTAGCTGATTGGTTAGAATTATTTTGCCCAACCATTCAGCTAGTAGGAAAGTTTTCCGAACTAAAAGGCACCCCTGAGTCAATACAAATGCTCCTCATTAAAAAAAAAAAAAAAAAAAAAAAAAAAAGGCTTTCCTCAGTAAATTTTCAGAGCTAAAAGGGCACCGCAGAGAGTCCGTGCAAATACGCCTCATTAATAAAAGATGAGTATTGTTAAGCGCAATCTCACCCTAGGAAGTGTTTCAATTCGATTCTCTTCTGAACTACTTTGTGGTTATTTTGAGAAAATTCCACAACGCCGAAAAGGTGGATTTGGTGCATTCGATTTTATCAGGTCAAATGAGAAACAGAATCACGAGATGAAAAGCTTCAGTGTTTGTGTCCCTTCCGCTAAAGGGATTTTATTGCATTCAGATTCTTAACAGAGATTTGATCTGATGCCGTTGTTATGTTATGAAAATATCTCTCTCTCTCTCTCTCTCTCTCTCTCTCTCTCTCTCTCTAAGAGACTAAGATGATTGCTCGATCTTATGCAAAATCTGGAATGGTATATACTGAGAAATAGCAACTCTCTCTCTCTCTCTCTCTCTCTAGATTATGATGATTTCGGAAGCTTATGTAATAATTTAGATTTGTATATAGGCCTACTCAAAAATAAAATCTCTCTCTCTCTCTCTCTCTCTCTCTCTCTCTCTCTCTCTCTCTCTCTCTCTCTCATGCAATATATATAAAGATTGAAATTCCGGTATAACGAAGGTAACAGGTTAATTAGACTGTGAAATTTGAAAAAAAAAAAATAATCATAAAGAAGACTTTGCTCAGAGATCATTGGCAAAGGCAGCTTCTAAGTAAAAGAAAAAAAAAGGTTTGAAGCGATATTCTTTTATAGTATTTCGTTTTCTGTTATTATTATCATCATCATTATCATTATCATTTTTATTTTTATTATCATTATTATATTAGCTAAGCTACAAGCTAAGTTGGAAAAGCAGGATGCTATAAGCCCATTTTAATTATTTATAACTTAAGCTTGCCAAAATTCAGAGTAGCTTGATGAATATTCATTAGTAAAAAAACGTTGCCATTACTTTTGAATAAGTATTTGCAATGATTAAAGTGAATGTAACAAGCAATTTATATGAGTAGCAGTGAGTAGTTCCTTAATCTTCAGCTAATGAAGGTATCAGGATAAAATAGCAAACGATTTCCTTAATCTATTCTGTTATTGATTTGTTCCTTCTAAGCACCTTAGAATTTATTTCTATTTCCTAGTCTAAATTTTTTATTTAGAAAAACTCATATGATAAAAAGATATCTTGGTAAAATATTAAGAAAGATGCATATTCATTGGTTATATTTCTTTTAATTTCCTTCGTGTTTGTGTGTGTGTAAATTTTACAGAGAATGTTTCACACGAAAAATAAATCACTAGTTTAGGTCAGAGTTACGATTTTGCAATATTTTTGGCGAAATGATTGTTTTTTTTTTTAAGGGTCAGATTTTCAAAGTAATAAAAAACGATTTAAAAATTTTCAAAGTCCTTTCTAATACAGTGGTACCGTATTCGCCAATCATTTGCATGGCAGCAGATCGATCCCAGCCCGAAGCCATCAGTTTAAACAGTTTAGTGGGGAGGCCGCGGTTGGGCTTGGGCACCACAGTGGGGGAGAGGTTGGGCTTGCCCGTCTGACGTTCTGGTGAGTATCTATTCTCATAAAACTGGAACTGAAACCAGACACCTTTAACATTTAATCGAAGAAAACGGATATTACCAAAACATATCTTTTGTCTCCCCTTTCCAGAAATTATTCTAATCCATAATACTTCTATGAAATTCTTCTTCTTCTTCCTTTAATTAAATGTTAAAGGTGTCTGGTTTCAGTTCTATGAAATGAGAAAGTGTTACACCTTCCCAAAGGATAATTATTCTGGGTATTTGCACAGAAATACTGCAAGGTAAATTCTACAATTTTAATAACGGTTAACGGCCGTAGGTCACCAAAAGGAATAATAAATAGTTCGATCCTTCACTAAAATGTTCATTTGGTGTGAGAGGAATTTTTTTCTTATTTATTTATTTATTTATATATTTCATCTGCAATTTGGAAAGTATTGGTAAAAGCTTCGTTCCTTAAAAGCACTCGCGTGTCAATTTTGGCTTTTTGGTTAACTTCTGGTTACTTGTATTTTATTTGCATATCCCATTTCAGTTGTTTCACACTCCATGTCTTTGCACTTTGCAATAAAAAGGACAAATAAATATGTACATACAAAACCACATACACACACACACATATATATATATATATATATATAGATTATATATATATATATATATATATAGATTATATATATATATATATATATATGTATATATAGCCTACATATATCACAAATCACAAAAACACATCTAAATACATATATGTATATATGCACATATAGAGAATATATATATATATATATATACGTATATAGATATGATTATAATATATATACATACAAACTATACACACACATATATCTACACACACACACACACACACATATATATATATATATATGTGTGTGTGTGTGTGTAAATATATATATATATATATATATATATTCTCTATATGTGCATATATACATATATGTATTTAGATGTGTTTTTGTGATTTGTGATATATGTATATGTATATGTATATATATACATATATATATATATATATATATAAAATCATCATCAAAAGTCGTTGCTGGTCCTCTGTAGGACGAAGACCTCAGACATGTCCTTCCACTGGAGTCTGTTTAATGGTCTTTCTATGACAATGTATCATTCTATACCGGCAAACATTCTTAGTTAGTCCATCCATCAAGTTTTGTTCCTTCCTATATATTTACGATCTCCATGTGCCCATTCTGTTCTTCCTAATGTCCGTCTATTACCTATCAATCTCATTCTATGTCCTCTCTATTTCCATTTCGTTTTCTTACATGTTGTATGAACATCCTGTACTTTATTTTGCTCTTTTTCTGTCTTTTAGTGTTAATCCCATAATCATTCTTTCCTTAGTTCTTTGAGATGTAACTAACTTATTTTATAAGGCTTTAGTGTACACAAACACACACACATACAGTATATATATATATATATATATATATGTATGTATGTGTGTGTGTGTGTGTGAGTGTTTGTTTAGCAAATCTAAAATAAAAATTACTGAAAGAAAAAGTGACCAGAAAACTGAAATATGGCTGAAAGATGATTCGGAGTCTTCCTATAAATTCAATGAGAGACTCGAGCACAGACGCTCTTTTTTTCAAAGTTCGTCCAGGTTAATGGGATGTTTTTATTTCAGATCAATATTTTTGTGTTATCCTTATTTTGTTTCTAGATCCCAATATTCAATAGTTAAAGGCATAGGATGTGATCACTGGAGCCTACAACAATATGAACAATTGGAGAAAGTCATAGGCTTCCAGGTAAAACTTGAAAAATAAAACATTGTTGCAACATTTTCATATTTATTCTGCCAAATGGAATTTTCATCTTCCGGTTCAGATTTATAAAGCAATACTGAATGTTTCTGATTTTTCAAAACTATTATTATTATTAGTAGTATGCCGTAAAAAGGTAAAAATCCTGGAATAAAAGTTGCCAAGCATTTACCGCTTTAAAAACGGAGATATTGACCTATAAGAGTGATATTACGGTCACCAACCCGTAAAAGATAATAACAAGTAGGGTAACAATTACTGTCTCCTGTATTTGATTGAAATACGGCTGAGAACAGTAGAATTTAGTATCAAAACTATGTTTTTTTTTAACAGTGTAACTAAAATCAGTCAAAATTATAGATACACAAACACAGAAGACAAAGGAAAATAATACTTAGGGTTGTGGTGGCCAATGTGGTAACGTCCCTGACAGGTGAACGCCATAAAAGTCTGAGCAGGGAATAGAGGCAAAGATTTCTAATATATTTCATGAATTTTCAAAATTGAAAAAAAAAAAATATGATCAGAGAGACCAGGGAATAGAAGGAAAGATATCTAATATATTTCAAGAATTTTCAAAATTAAAAAAAAAAAATATGATCAGAGAGACCAGGGAATAGAAGGAAAGATATCTAATATATTTCAAGAATTTTCAAAATGAAAAAAAAAAAATATGATCAGAGAGAACAGGGAATAGAAGGAAAGATATCTAATATATTTCAAGAATTTTCAAAATGAAAAAAAAAATATGATCAGAGAGACCAGGGAATAGAAGGAAAGATATCTAATATATTTCAAGAATTTTCAAAATGAAAAAAAAAAAATATGATCAGAGAGAACAGGGAATAGAAGGAAAGATTTCTAATATATTTCATGAATTTTCAAAATGAAAAAAAAAAAAAAATGATCAGAGAGAGCAGGGAATAGAAGCAAATATTTCTAGTATATTT
>NC_090727.1:5905666-5923166 GCF_036898095.1 Palaemon carinicauda | reverse complement strand
GGAAAATTTATATAAATTCCTGAGTCAGAATATTTTTCCGGGGAGAGGAAGAAATAATTTTGGTTACGGATTATAACAATGATAGGAATGTTTTCATATTCTGTTGTCTTTGATGTTAAGTGGGAATTATGGCGTGGGTAAAAATAATCTGTGGAATTCTTACGATATGATTAAAATCTCTAGATCACATAAAAAGAGTTATTGTTCTCAAGACGACACACAGAGTAGCTTGTTCTCATGACGATATAGGAATGTTTCGGATTGTCTCTGCAATCCTACTTATTAAAGACGCAGGAATGACACCTTCCGCTTATCTATCTAAGGGTCCTTTTTAAAAGGACCCTCATTATTTGTCAACCATATTTCCTTCAGAAAACCGTCGGTGATAGATAGAGTCCTTCGCCCACTTATTGCGTTTTTTTGTTTTTTTTTCTTTAACACAAACGAACCGACAGACTGGACCATGATCACTATTTTGGGGAGAACATAAATACACAAAAACACACTGCCTTCATACTCAAGGTACAATCCATCTCTGTATCTTATTCTTGTGAGATTTCAAATATGTGTAGTTGGGTAGAGAGTGACGGCTCCCCACACTCTAGTTTTGGAGTGTCTGAATGTGCCTGGATGTAGTACGGTAGAGAGTAAAAGATACGAGATTAGAAGTATGTTTAAGAATAGAAGGATGGATATATTGGCTTTGTGTGAGACAAAGATGAAAGGGAAGAGCGAAGTGATTTTTATATTTACCAACAACCAACCGAAAGGCGACTTTTCAGTGACATTGCAAGATGAATGGTATTTGGCCCCCCATTCGTTTTATCATCTCGTTAATTACTCTTTTGCTAATGCAATGGGTGTGCTTCTCTCTCTCTCTCTCTCTCTCTCTCTCTCTCTCTCTCTCATCTATTACGTCTTTCCAAATTTTTTCTCTGCCTGTTTGTCGGAAATACTATGGACCTTTATCATATTCCTCTGCCTGCCTGTTAGACAAGATCACAAAAAACTCTCAAAAACGTTAAAACTGATTCTCTATATCCGACAGCAAATGGAGTCTCCGCAGATGGACTAAAAAGTCTTTGAGACATCCAAAATCCTTGTCACTCCTTGTAACTCACTCTCTCTCTCTCTCTCTCTCTCTCTCTCTCTCTCTCTCTCTGCAGTAAGATACATAAACTTAGTTTAGTAAAAAATCTGAATCAACTATCAAAATGTTAAAATAAAAGTTGTAAGGAGATTATATGATCTCTTTTAACTGGACCATTATCACTATTCTGGCAGAACATTCATATACAAAAACACACTGCCTTCATATTCAAAGCACAAGCCATCTTCCTTAATTAACATTTACTATCGCTAATAAGAAGTCACTCTTCCTGTCTTATGGATCTAAATCATGTTAGGCTGCTTTTATTAGAGAGTAAGATATGGTTAAATATAGTTGCTATGAGTCTTTAGATAACTCACTCTCATGGCATGTATATGCGCACGAATATATATATATATATATATATATATATACATATATATATATATATGTGTGTGTGTGTGTGCGTATACATATATATACACGTGTATGCATATACGTATATAAATATGTGTATATTACATAAAAATTAAGATTTATGAATGTATGCATACACATACACACACACACACACACACATATATATATATATATATATATACATATATATATGTATATATATATATGTATGTATATATATACTTCATGTGTATACATATATATGCATAGAGAGAGGTGTGCATGTACAGTATATGTAGTGTATAAGTATATATATATATATATATATACATATACACACACATTATATATATATATATATATATACATACATATATCCTAAAATATATAAACTTATGTTTAACCTATGTATAATTGAAACCAAGGAAAACTAATTATAAAAGATTAGAAGTTCATAAAAGAAAAGTTAAATGAATACAAGACTTCATGTGGGTTAAAGAATAATGAACTTTTATCGAAGTCTTTCATTAGCAACCTTCAAATTTCTCATTATCCTTAATTAAAGTAATCCAAAAGTTCCTTAGCAGTAATGATTCGCAAATAATACGAACATTCACTAGTGTAAGAAGAAGAAGAAGAAGAAGAAGAAGAAGAAGAAGAAGAAGAAGAAGTAAATGGGTCGATAATTTTCATAATTAATTTTGTTAACGAATAATTGAATAATTTAAACGCAAAAGAATTTCTAAATTGAATAACTGGTGCAATTTTAATCTTACTTTACATTTAAACTGAAAGATAAATAATACAATGGCTTTCAACAAGGAGGTTTAAGGTATTTTTTTCCTAAAAGCTTTTCGGAAATGCTAGGCAAGTGAATCTTTATTTAATACCTTGAATTAATTATCAACTGATACATAGATTATTTAATTTGATTGGTTATTAACAATTCTTTCAGTTACAAAGGGACAGTTTTAAAGGCCACTCATGAATGGCAGAGGTAAGGGACAGTGACATAGCCCTTTCAAGCAGGACAATACCCTAGTGACTAACCATATATACATATGATCAGCACCCAAGCCCCTCTCCACCTAAGCCAGGACCAAGGAAATCCAGGCAATGCTACTGGTGGCTCAGCAGATAGAACTATAGGCTCCCCCAAACCCCTCCCATTCTTAGCTCCCGAGGATGGTGAGGTTGCAGCGACCAAAGGAACTAACGAGTTTGAACAGGACTTGAAACCCCAGTCTGGTGTTTGCCAGTCAGGGGTTTTACCACATCGCATATTAACAACTGTATCCATAGATATTATTAATGGAAAAAGGATATACTATGATAAGTATGAAATTATTTTGAGTGGCATTTTTACAAAGCCTGAAAGGCTTCACGGAAAACGTGCTAAAGCCGCTGATATTAGCAATCTACTCTAAATCTACTGTTTTTACTCCCTACTTCTGTTATTGCTTTCAACGATGATTTTTGTCCTGTTCTTTCTATTTGCTGCAACCGGTGATATGAACACCCCCTTCTCTCTCTCTCTCTCTCTCTCTCTCTCTCTCTCCTCTCTCTCTCTCTCTTTTTTTTTATTGCACAATTCCAGATTACTTTTGTATGTAAAAGAGCTGACTCTCTCTCTCTCTCTCTCTCTCTCTCTCTCTCTCTTACTGCACAATTCCAGATTACTTTATGCATGTAAAAAGATTGACTTTTTATCTCTCTCTCTCTCTCTCTCTCATTGCACAATTCCAGATTACTTTATGCATGTAAAAGGCTTGACTCTCTCTCTCTCTCTCTCTCTCTCTCTCTCATTCCACAAAATTCCAAATTACTTTATGTAAGTAAAAGGGCTGACTTATCTCTCTCTCTCTCTCTCTCTCTCTCTCTCTTACTGCACAATTCCAGATTATTATGCATGTAAAAAGATTGACTTTTTTATCTCTCTCTCTCTCTCTCTCTCTCTCTCTCTCTCATTGCACAATTCCAGATTACTTTATGCATGTAAAAGGCTTGACTCTCTCTCTCTCTCTCTCTCTCTCTCTCTCTCTCTCTCTCTCTCTTACTGCACAATTCCAGATTATTATGCATGTAAAAAGATTTACACTATCTCTCTCTCTCTCTCTCTCTCTCTCTCTCTCTCTCTCTCTCTCTCATTGCACAATTCCAGATTACTTTATGCATGTAAAAGGCTTGACTCTCTCTCTCTCTCTCTCTCTCTCTCTCTCTCTCTCATTCCACAAAATTCCAAATTACTTTTATGTAAGTAAAAGGGCTGACTTATCTCTCTCTCTCTCTCTCTCTCTCTCTCTCTCTCATTCCACAATTCCAAATTACTTTATGTAAGTAAAAGGGCTGACTAATCTCTCTCTCTCTCTCTCCTCTCTCTCTCTCTCTCATTGCACAATTCCAGATTACTTTATGCATGCAAAAGGCTTGACTATCTCTCTCTCTCTCTCTCTCTCTCTCTCTCTCTCTCTCTCTCTCATTGCACAATTCCAGATTACTTTATGCATGTAAAAGGCCTTGACTATCTCTCTCTCTCTCTCTCTCTCTCTCTCTCTCATTCCACAATTCCAAATTACTTTATGTAAGTAAAAGGGCTGACTAATCTCTCTCTCTCTCTCTCTCTCTCTCTCTCTCTCTCTCTAGTTAGTTGGCATTCAAATGAAGAACAGCATGAGTGCGAAGCACATAATTTATTCATCAATTCATCTTCCAAAAGTGAAATTTATGAATTAAAAATACAATGAATTATCTAATTTTAACTTTTTCTTTCTATAGACGAAGCATAAAAGCGATTTAGCAGAATGGCTAGCAATTCTTAACGTTATAAATACAAAAGTCATATTTTTTGCGTAATCAAATTAGCGAACAATTGCGGTCTTGCCAACCTTAGAAATAAGATAAATAATATTCCACAATTCTTAATGGTAATTCAAATAGATTCAGCTTACGCTGAATTGAATTTAAAAAAATATGAAAGTATGAATTTATAAGAACATATTAATCTGCTGAATACATTACAGAAACACAAAGGAAACTGACAGAAACATTTGTCTGATCTAACATAAATATAATTGCAAAAATTCCCTTCGGTAGCTTTAGACGATATTGTATTTGCATCAAGAGCCATTTCCAAACAAAGGAGGGAAATTCTTTGATCTGCGATAACAAAAGACTGACCATATACACATATGATCAGTGCCAAAGCCACCACTCCTCCCAAGGTAGGACCAGGGAGGGCCAGGCAATGGCTGCCGATAACTAACCAGGTAGACCTATAGGCTCACCTAAACCCCAATATCCTTCGTTCATGATTAGGTTGCAAGCACTACAAGATACTAACGAGTTTAAAGCGGGACTCGAACGCCAGTAAGACGATCGCCAAGTAGGAACGTTCCCAGTAGGCCACCACAACTATTGATCGAATAGTAATCAACGTAATCTTACACATATATTTGTGTGCGTGTGTAATAAAAAATGACACGTATTGACACGATAATCAAAAGGATTCGATTCGATCAAAGCGATCTGACCCTTTGGGTGCAATGACTTATAAATATTTTCAGAATTTGGCTCTAAGCCTATGTGGAATTTCTGTCCAGATATCAGCGATGGAATTCCTGGAAACGTAGTTCTGATTTCGAAAGAGATTTTTTAGTGACGGACATCGATGATTTAAATCTATTAGTAGTTTTGTAAAATGGTTTCCACTTGTGAATCTATCAATGTGAGTTATGTAACATGTATGTATGATGTATATATGTGAGTTTAGTCACATAATATGTTTACAAGATGTAAATCTATCAGTTTAGTCACAATATGTTTACAAGATGTAAATATATCAGTTGAGTCACGTAACATGTTTTCAAAATGTAAATATATCAGTTTAGTCACGTAACATGTTTTCAAAATGTAAATATATCAGTTTAGTCACGTAACATGTTTTCAAAATGTAAATATATCAGTTTAGTCACGTAACATGTTTTCAAAGTGTAAGTATATCAGTTAAGTCACGTAACATGTTTTCAAGGTGTAAGTATATCAGTTAAGTCACGTAACATGTTTTCAAAGTGTAAATATATCAGTTTATTTATGTAACATGTTTTCAAGGTGTAAATATATCAGTTTAGTCACTTACCATGTTTTCAAAATGTAAATATATCAGTTTAGTCACTTACCATGTTTTCAAAATGTAAATATATCAGTTTAGTCACTTACCATGTTTTCAAAATGTAAATATATCAGTTTAGTCACATAACATGTTTTCAAGGTGTAAGTATATCAGTTAAGTCACGTAACATGTTTTCAAAGTGTAAATATATCAGTTTATTTATGTAACATGTTTTCAAGGTGTAAATATATCAGTTTAGTCACTTACCATGTTTTCAAAATGTAAATATATCAGTTTAGTCACGTAACATGTTTTCAAGGTGTAAGTATATCAGTTTAGTCACGTAATATGTTTTCAATGTGTAAGTATATCAGTTTAGTCACGTAATATGTTTTCAATGTGTAAGTATATCAGTTTAGTCACGTAACATGTTTTCAAGTTGTAAGTATATCAGATAAGTCACGTAACATGTTTTCAAGGTGTAAGTATATCAGTTTATTTATGTAATATATTTTCAAGGTGTAAATATATCAGTTTAGTCACTTACCATGTTTTCAAAATGTAAATATATCAGTTTAGTCACGTAACATGTTTTCAAGGTGTAAGTATATCAGTTTATTTATGTAACATGTTTTCAAGGTGTAAATATATCAGTTTAGTCACTTACCATGTTTTCAAAATGTAAATATATCAGTTTAGTCACGTAACATGTTTTCAAGGTGTAAGTATATCAGTTAAGTCACATAACATGTTTTCAATGAGTAAGTATATCAGTTTAGTCACGTAACATATTTTCAAGGTGTAAGTATATCAGTTAAGTCACGTAACATGTTTTCAAGGTGTAAGTATATCAGTTAAGTCACGTAACATGTTTTCAAGGTGTAAGTATATCAGTTTATTTATGTAACATGTTTTCAAGGTGTAAATATATCAGTTTAGTCACTTACCATGTTTTCAAAATGTAAATATATCAGTTTAGTCACGTAACATGTTTTCAAGGTGTAAGTATATCAGTTTAGTCACTTACCATGTTTTCAAGGTGTAAGTATATCAGTTAAGTCACGTAACATGTTTTCAAAGTGTAAATATATCAGTTTATTTATGTAACATGTTTTCAAGGTGTAAATATATCAGTTTAGTCACTTACCATGTTTTCAAAATGTAAATATATCAGTTTAGTCACGTAACATGTTTTCAAGGTGTAAGTATATCAGTTTATTTATGTAACACGTTTTCAAGGTGTAAATATATCAGTTTAGTCACTTACCATGTTTTCAAAATGTAAATATATCAGTTTAGTCACGTAATATTTTTTCAATGTGTAAGTATATCAGTTTATTTATGTAACATGTTTTCAAGGTGTAAGTATATCAGTTTAGTCACGTAATATGTTTTCAATGTGTAAGTATATCAGTTTAGTCACATAATATGTTTTCAATGTGTAAGTATATCAGTTTAGTCACGTAACATGTTTTCAAGGTGTAAGTATATCAGTTAACTCACGTAACATGTTTTCAAGTTGTAAATATATCAGTTTATTTATGTAACATGTTTTCAAGGTGTAAATATATCAGTTTAGTCACTTACCATGTTTTCAAAATGTAAATATATCAGTTTAGTCACGTAATATGTTTTCAATGTGAAAGTATATCAGTTTAGTCACGTAACATGTTTTCAAAATGTAAATATATCAGTTGAGTCACGTAACATGTTTTCAAGGTGTAAGTATATCAGTTTATTTATGTAACATGTTTTCAAGGTGTAAATATATCAGTTTAGTCACTTACCATGTTTTCAAAATGTAAATATATCAGTTTAGTCACGTAACATGTTTTCAAGGTGTAAGTGTATCAGTTTATTTATGTAACATGTTTTCAAGGTGTAAATATATCAGTTTAGTCACTTACCATGTTTTCAAAATGTAAATATATCAGTTTAGTCACGTAACATGTTTTCAAGGTGTAAGTATATCAGTTTATTTATGTAACATGTTTTCAAGGTGTAAATATATCAGATTAGTCACTTACCATGTTTTCAAAATGTAAATATATCAGTTGAGTTACGTAACATGTTTTCAAGGTGTAAGTATATCAGTTTAGTCACGTAATATGTTTTCAATGTGTAAGTATATCAGTTTAGTCACGTAATATGTTTTCAATGTGTAAGTATATCAGTTTAGTCACGTAACATGTTTTCAAGGTGTAAGTATATCAGATAAGTCACGTAACATGTTTTCAAGGTGTAAGTATATCAGTTTATTTATGTAATATATTTTCAAGGTGTAAATATATCAGTTTAGTCACTTACCATGTTTTCAAAATGTAAATATATCAGTTTAGTCACGTAACATGTTTTCAAGGTGTAAGTATATCAGTTTATTTATGTAACATGTTTTCAAGGTGTAAATATATCAGTTTAGTCACTTACCATGTTTTCAAAATGTAAATATATCAGTTTAGTCACGTAACATGTTTTCAAGGTGTAAGTATATCAGTTAAGTCACGTAACATGTTTTCAATGAGTAAGTATATCAGTTTAGTCACGTAACATATTTTCAAGGTGTAAGTATATCAGTTAAGTCACGTAACATGTTTTCAAGGTGTAAGTATATCAGTTTATTTATGTAACATGTTTTCAAGGTGTAAATATATCAGTTTAGTCACTTACCATGTTTTCAAAATGTAAATATATCAGTTTAGTCACGTAACATGTTTTCAAGGTGTAAGTATATCAGTTTAGTCACTTACCATGTTTTCAAGGTGTAAGTATATCAGTTAAGTCACGTAACATGTTTTCAAAGTGTAAATATATCAGTTTATTTATGTAACATGTTTTCAAGGTGTAAATATATCAGTTTAGTCACTTACCATGTTTTCAAAATGTAAATATATCAGTTTAGTCACGTAACATGTTTTCAAGGTGTAAGTATATCAGTTTATTTATGTAACACGTTTTCAAGGTGTAAATATATCAGTTTAGTCACTTACCATGTTTTCAAAATGTAAATATATCAGTTTAGTCACGTAATATTTTTTCAATGTGTAAGTATATCAGTTTATTTATGTAACATGTTTTCAAGGTGTAAGTATATCAGTTTAGTCACGTAATATGTTTTCAATGTGTAAGTATATCAGTTTAGTCACGTAATATGTTTTCAATGTGTAAGTATATCAGTTTAGTCACGTAACATGTTTTCAAGGTGTAAGTATATCAGTTAACTCACGTAACATGTTTTCAAGTTGTAAATATATCAGTTTATTTATGTAACATGTTTTCAAGGTGTAAATATATCAGTTTAGTCACTTACCATGTTTTCAAAATGTAAATATATCAGTTTAGTCACGTAATATGTTTTCAATGTGTAAGTATATCAGTTTAGTCACGTAACATGTTTTCAAAATGTAAATATATCAGTTTAGTCACGTAATATGTTTTCAATGTGTAAGTATATCAGTTTAGTCACGTAACATGTTTTCAAAATGTAAGTATATCAGTTTAGTCACGTAACATGTTTTCAATGTGTAAGTATATCAGTTTAGTCACGTAACATGTTTTCAAGGTGTAAGTATATCAGTTTAGTCACTTACCATGTTTTCAAGGTGTAAGTATATCAGTTAAGTCACGTAACATGTTTTCAAAATGTAAATATATCAGTTTAGTCACTTACCATGTTTTCAAAATGTAAATATATCAGTTTAGTCACGTAACATGTTTTCAAGGTGTAAGTATATCAGTTTATTTATGTAACATGTTTTCAAGGTGTAAATATATCAGTTTAGTCACGTAACATGTTTTCAAAATGTAAATATATCAGTTTAGTCACGTAACATGTTTTCAAGGTGTAAGTATATCAGTTTATTTATGTGACATGTTTTCAAGGTGTAAATATATCAGTTTAGTCACTTACCATGTTTTCAAAATGTAAATATATCAGTTTAGTCACGTAACATGTTTTCAAGGTGTAAGTATATCAGTTTATTTATGTAACATGTTTTCAAGGTGTAAATATATCAGTTTAGTCACTTACCATGTTTTCAAAATGTAAATATATCAGTTTAGTCACGTAACATGTTTTCAAGGTGTAAGTATATCAGTTTATTTATGTAACATGTTTTCAAGGTGTAAATATATCAGTTTAGTCACTTACCATGTTTTCAAAATGTAAATATATCAGTTGAGTCACGTAACATGTTTTCAAGGTGTAAGTATATCAGTTAAGTCACGTAACATGTTTTCAAAATGTAAATATATCAGTTTAGTCACATAACATGTTTCCAAAGTGTAAATATATCAGTTTAGTCACGTAACATGTTTTCAATGTGTAAGTATATCAGTTTAGTCACGTAACATGTTTCCAAAGTGTAAATATATCAGTTGAGTCACGTAACATGTTTTCAAGGTGTAAGTATATCAGTTAAGTCACGTAACATGTTTTCAAGGTGTAAATATATCAGTTTAGTTATGTAACACGTTTTAAAGATGTAAATATATCAGTCTTATCACAAAACATATTTTCCAAATGTAAATATATCAGATTAGTGACGTATGTTTTCAAGACGTAAATATATTAGTTTGATTACATAATAATGAATATATTGTATATCAGTTTGATTATAGAATATGCCGATATTAAATTAAGTTAAAATAATATTTACCTCAACGTTTCTAAAGAATCCAATTAAAGATATTTTATACTAGCTCCAAAGATTCCCTCTTTTATTCTTTGATATATATTTTTTCAAGTCAAAATTCCTGGCAAAACATTTGGTAACCTCTCCTCCCCAAACTTCTATTTATAACCCCTTACAACCCCCCTATATAACCCCAACTATCCTCAACAATAACAGCCCCCACCCCCTTATTGAAGCTTTCCCATGGCTTACTGAAACATTACAGTTAATTAAATTAACTGAAATAAAATAAACAAACCGAAAAAAACAAATGTTTATTTATCGACAGTAATCAATAATAAAACAGGAAACTTTGTAAATGTTTTTTTTTTTTTTTTTTGTTCTAAACTACAGGGGAATATTTTCCAATATCGGTGTGATTAATATTGGAAGATAAAATACGTAAATGGCGTATCGCAAATGATGTTTCATTAACCTGAATAAATAGGTTACAGTAAAAATGACATACATACATACACACACGCACACACACACACACACATATATATATATATATATATATATATATATATATATATATATATATATATATATATATATATAAAACAAATGTTATTGCTCAGTTTTTCTACCAGCTCAGAGTTCTCATTTACTTAACAAGTTCAGGATATATCTTTGATAGATAAGAGTATATTGCTATAACCTTTGAAACCTTATTGTTATTTTTCAGTCTACCAATGTGGAAAAATTATGTCAAACTAATTTTCAAAATAATAGTACCAATATCAACAATAACAATAATAACATTAATGATACTAATAACAATAAAGATCATACAATTAATCAATTTATTACCATTCACTCAACTATATCTAAAGTCATTGAGGCTGCACATAAAATATTTCATTAATTATCCAATTAATTATTCATAACTGTATGGAAAGGAAGGACATATTATTTAATTACTGACGATGAACGTACGGCAAAAGTTCAAACTTGCAGCAAATGTTTATATGTTGAACGGGCTGACATAAGTTTTTTTATTGTTTATTTATGAAATTTATGTTTTGATGGTGTTACTGTTTTCAAAATATTTCATTTTAATTTTTCAATAATTCACAGATCGCTTTTTTATTTCCTTATTTCCTTTCCTCACCGGACTATTTTTCCCTGTTGGAGCCCTTGGGCTTATAGCGTTTTGTTTTTCCAACTAGGATTGTAGCTTAGCTAATGATAATAGCTAGTAATAATAATTATAACAAGAATAATAAAACTATCATAAATCTTTTAAAAGTTTATATATGAAATATCTGTTTTTATGTTGTTAATGTTTTTAAAATATTTTATTTTAATTGATCATTATTTCTCAGATCGTTTCTTTATTTCCTTACTGGGCTAATTTCCCTATTGGAGCTCTTGGGGTTATAGCATCTTGCTTTTCCAACTAGGGTTGTAGCTTAACTAGTAATAATAGCTAGTAGTAGTAGTAATAATAATAATAATAATAAAAAGGATACTACTACTACTACTACTACTACTAATAATAATAATCTTAATAAAACTGACATAAGTCTTTTTTATAGTTTATATATTAAATATCTGTTTGGATGTCGTTACTGTATTTAAAATATTATACTTTAATTGTTCATTATTTATCAGATCGTTAATTTATTTCTTTATTTATTTTCCTCACTTGGATATTTTCCCTGTTGGAGCCCTTAGGTTTATAGCATTTTTTTCCTCAATTATGCCTGTAGCATAGCTTGTTATAATAATAATAATAATAATAATAATAATAATAATATAAAATAATAATAATAACTGACATAAGTCTTTTTATATTTATATATGAAATATCTGTTTTGATGTTGTTACTGTTTTTAAAATATTTCATTTTAATTATTCATTATTTCTCAGTTCGTTAATTTATTTCCTTTTGTACTTTCCTCACTGGGCTATTTTTCCCTGTTGAAACAATTGGGTATATAGCATCTTGCTTTTCCAACTAGGGTTGTAGTTTAGCTTTTAACAATAATAATAATAATAATAATAATAATAATAATAATAACAATAATAATAATAATAATAATAATAATAATAACAACATCAATTCCGATCAAGAGTAGAAATGTATGATTGTTTGGATAAATATACCCGATTGATATCCCTTTAATATCATCATCATCATCAAACATATTGATTATCAAAAATTCCTCATCGCCGCTAATCAAAGAGATGATTCGTTGATTACTATAACTGTTTTTATCCCATCTTCAATATTTCTTTTTGAAAAACAAAGTTATGGATTTAATCAGGATGAGTCTTTTAGTATTAATAGATTACATTTTGATCGAATAACATTTCGAATGGTATTTCTTACTTGGATTCATCGAGGAAAAAGGTGAGGAAATATAAAGGTTAATTTCACGGTGATGATTTCGCTTTGATTTGATATCGGAGGATAATGTCATCATGGCAGTTATTTGGTCTTGTTTCATGACTGAGAGAGAGAGAGAGAGAGAGAGAGAGAGAGAGAGAGAGAGAGAGAGAGAGAGAGAGAGATTATTATGGAAGTGGTGGATCTTTTGAAGATGGGTAATTTTCCATATATACTAGAATATTTACCTCTGCCAACGAAGTTGGAAGGAGGTTATGTTTTCGCCCCTGTTTGTGTCTTTGTAATTTGTGTGTGTTTTTAAACAGCTTCATCGGCACAATTTTAATCGTAGAGTAATGAAACTTTCAGGAATTTACTCGTCTATAAAAATCCGGAAATGGTTAAATTTTAGGTCAAGGTCACGGTTAAGCAAAATGTCCAATTCACGTATTCAGCCATAAGTTTAGACATCGTTGTCACAGAGACTTCAAACTTGGTTCATATTTGAGTGTATGAAAATTCACTCCAATTATTACATGTTAAGGTCAAAGGTTAAGGTCAAGGTCGAGCAAAAGGTCGAAAAATAAGCTGCCGCTGCGGATGTCTGCGCTCTATTGAATGCCCCTCTTTCAAATTATTATTCATTGGTCGTAATTATGATAAATCAATAAAATGGCATGTGCTTTACTATTTGTTTCTTCTATAAGGGTTAAATACGTGCAGAGTCATAATAATAAAAAAAAAAATCCTTTACACTTTAGAATGGTGCAGTTAATAATGATGATGATGATGATAATAATAATAATAATAATAATAATAATAATTATAATAACAATAATAGTAATAACAATAATAATAATAATGGTAATATTTATGATTATACTAATAGGTGTAATAAAAATAATAATAATAATAATAATAATAATAATGATAATAATAACAATGATAATAATAATAATAATAATAATGATAATAATCTATTACCATACTAGTAATAGTAATAATAGTAGTACTCGATAGTGTTTTAATTAATACAGAAATAAGAATAATGAGTTATGCAATAGAGTATTACTTAAACCCAAACTTCAAGTGATATATAATTTGTATCCCATAACCCTCTCTCTTATTCATAGTTTTGACTCTGGCTGTTGCTATCTGATCCATTTCCAAAGTCTTCCGTCTTTTAAATCCAGATTGACCTGTAATGCTATTGTTTCTTATCTCTCCCTCTCTCCCACACTGATAATAAAACAACCTGTTTAAGCTTGCCATTGCATTATTCACATTGTTGGAATGTTTGTGCTATTGTTGCCCTCAACCCCTTGTATATAGGCTCGTTATCTTGTTGAATAAACTCAATATATATATATATATATATATATATATATATATATATATATATATATATATATATAATACCATTACCGTCTATGAAACACATACAGTACAAATCTATAGACCTATGTCACTTTTAGTTACAGCTTACGTTGATTTGTAATGTGCGTGCAAGGAAAATTCGCATCTATATATATATATATATATATATATATATATATATATATATATATATATATATATATATTTGTAAAATGAAAAGAAAATTTCTTAATGTACGTGCCGGAAAATTCGCTTCTATATATACATATATATATATATATATATATATATATATATATATATATATATATATATGTATATATATATAATATATATATATATATATATATATATATATATATATATATATATATATGTATATACATATTTGTAGAAGGAAAAAATAATTCCTTAATGTATATTCTTTTCCTGAAAGGATTTTTTCTTTTTTCCCCCGAGATCCTATTCATACTGGTGTGAATTTTAATATTCTTCCAATTACGATTTTTTTCTCTTTTGTGACGCAGTTCTGGTAGGCCCTGTAGCTTCCTCCGGTCTCCTTGGTGACCGCTGAGGTTGCAGCAGTAGGGGAGTCAGCATATGAAACTTCGTTGTGGTGGATAACGGGGGAGGGTGTCCTGTAACACCTTAGCAGTATTACGGGCTGCCATTAGGGCACGAGCCCGTGTCTTACTATAAGTAGGGCAATCTAAAACCTACCTACCTACTTTGGCAGTATCAATCAAACTCGGCTGAATCCCTCGTCCGGCTGGGAGGAGCGAAGAGAAGAAAAGTCTCCCCTTTTACTATTATTTACGTTGGCTACCCCCAGAAATTTGAGCTAAGTGCCGTGGTAGATAGATAGACGATTCTCTTTTTATAATTAATGTTTATTTCTATTTCAGCCAAGTACGAACCAGTGAGAGAATATATTTGCTTTAGTTCAGTGTTATTACTCTTTTGTAGATTGAGATATACTTGTGAAATCTCCCTCTTCTATTTCCGCCTTCTCCCCAAAAAAGGCATTACTTATGAATCGTTGCTCGAACTTTGTTTACATAAAGTGCGAGATGCAAATTGTCGAGAATAGATAGACCGAGAAGAGAAAAATAGTTCAGAACCTCAACATAAAAGATAGGGAGGTCGGTGTGCCGCTCGCCATGCGAAAGTATACACAGGTTATCTTTTATTTCAGCTTCGTTTGAAAGCAAATTTATGCCTACAAATGTTGATCAACTAGTATGGAAATGTGAGAACTCAAATATAAATACCTATATACTTATACTTATTATTATTATTATTATTATTATTATTATTATTATTATTGAGGGCCTTTGCGTCAATAGGCGTAGGAGGAAGTGATGATGATGATGATGATGATGATTATTATTATTATGATGATTATTATTATTATTATTATTATTATTATCATTATTATTATTACTTGCTAAGCTACAATCCTAGTTAGAAAAGCAGGATGCTTATGCCCAGGGTCCCCAACAGGGAAAATAGCTCAGTAAGGGAAGGAAACAAGGAAAAATTAAATATTTTAAGAACAGCAACATCTAAATAAATATTTCAATATAAACTATAAAAACTTTAACAAAACGAGAAAGAGAAATCAAATAGAACAGTGTGCCCGATTTTACCCTCAAGCAAGAGAACTCTAATAGCTAAGCTACAACCCTAGTTGGAAAAGCTGGATGATATTAAGCCAAAGAGCTCCAACACACAAAAATAACCCGGGAAGGAAGGAAATTAAGGAAATAGATAAACTGCAAGAGAAGTAATGAACAATTAAAAAGAAATATTTTAAAGAAAGTAACGACATTATAATAAATCTTTATTATAAACAATATAAATATTCAGTCTCGCCAACCAACGTATTCATATCGTGACCTTTCAAAATGTGACGACATCCATAGGAACTAAGTCTTATAGATCGTTATATCAATCTTTGAATTCAATATATTTTTTTTTCAAGTGAAACCAACGACATTATAATAAATCTTTATTATAAACAATATAAATATTCAGTCTCGCCAACCAACGTATTAATATCGTGACCTTTCAAAATGTGACGACATCCATAGGAACTAAGTCTAATAGATCATTAAATCAATCTTTGAATTCAATACATTTTTTTTTCAAGTGAAACCATAAAACCTAATGTGCCTGGAGAAGCTAAGTATTTGAATGATGTCAATCAAAGGATTGACTTAATAAGCATACGTATATAATTATACATTCATACCCAGGTCTACATGGCTGAGGACTATGAGGCGTGAAGTAGATGGTGAATGGAGAAGTATTGAATTAAAAGCTCAAGACAAAGGCGACTGGCGAAAGCTAATCGAAGCCCTTTGCGTCAGTAGGCGTAGGAAATGATGATGATGATGATGATGGCATAGCCTATAAGTTTAGAATATATGATAAATATAAAATTGAAAGGTTTTTAAGTATCTAAATTTAAGTATTTTAAGTATTTTCTTCCAGTATTTATTGAGTTCAAAACAAAGCGTAGTAGGAGCAACATTTTTTAAACAATACGTTTATGTCAGCATATTTTCAATATGCGCCCAAGACTTCATAACCTTTGCGCATTACTGAATAATGCACACACACACACACACTTATGCTCACTAGGAAATTCATTGTAATCGTCTATTCAAATAAACTAGTAAAAATAAGATCATTACAATTTTTTTCAAACCAGTATCATATTACATGAACGTTTTTGGAAGTTTGTTTAAAAAGAAATAAAATGTAATCAAGGAAGAGCCTGCAGTGTACAGCTTTTAAAAGCAAATAGTATCCTAGACTCTTTATAACTACCCAGAAATCTCTGAGACAATATTTCAGGGTTGTGGTGGCCTATTGGAAACG
Source organism: Palaemon carinicauda (assembly GCF_036898095.1). Lineage (NCBI taxonomy): Eukaryota > Metazoa > Arthropoda > Malacostraca > Decapoda > Palaemonidae > Palaemon > Palaemon carinicauda. Next base: position 5,906,298 of record NC_090727.1, on the reverse strand, counting down.
TACCTGCCTTGCAAGTTGCCCGACTGGGGTTCGAGTCCCGGCCAAGCTCGATATTTTCTTGTAGTGTCTACAAGCTAACCATCCTTGTGAGCTGTGGATGCGGGGGGGGGGGGGGGAAGCCTATAGGTCTACCTCCCTCACTGATTCCAACTCTGATCAAACATATATGTGTGATCATCCTAAGATGTTTCCAATAATAAGATATCTCCAATAATGAGATATTTCCAATCAAATATTTCCAATCCCAAGATATTTCCAATCCTAAGACATTTCATATCCTATAATGTTTCCAGTCCTATAATGTTCCCAATCCTAAGATGTTCCCAGTCCTATAATGTTCCCAATCCTAAGATGTTTCCAGTCCTATAATGTTTCCAATCCTAAAATGTTTATAATCCTAATATTTTTCTAATCCTTAGATGTTTCAGATCCCAAGACATTTCCAATCCTAAGATATTTCCAATTGGAAAGGGTGAAATAGTCTTCCTTCTTCAAGCTTTCTCAGTATAGAATAGTGCCAGCTATAATGAGCTACAATAAAAGTAATACTTTAGTTATTCAAACTATTAATTGTATGTTATTAGTATCATGCATGGGAAAACAACAAAACATTTAAAAATTGTAATAACCAT
>NC_090727.1:5858166-5900666 GCF_036898095.1 Palaemon carinicauda | reverse complement strand
GAAAACATAACAGTTGTTCATCTGAGGTTGGGGTTAAGAGTCCCGACTCCCCCGTTCATTATCCCAAGTGCAGTATCAGTTGTGTCTGTGTGTTTGCACTGTGAGATTCACAGGGGTTGAGTGTTTTTACATTCCCCTCGTTCGCCGGGTAATAGTGATTTCGTCTTGTTGATAATTATCAGCGATCGTGTTTGAATTAAGATCGTTTTGAAGAAGCTTACAATTAATTGTATTATATTATCCGAAGTTGATTTACGTTGAAATCGCATAATTTTATTTATATTCCGCTCGTAAAACGGTTAATTCAAGTGGTTTTGTGTGGTTGATCATTTTCTGTGACCATGTTGAAGAAATATCGGGTTTAAGCAGCTTCCTATTTTCATTACAGCATCAAATTATAATTGACGTTGTTATTGTGTTCATAGTTCGCTTTAGTCATCCGTGTATTCAATATGTAGGCCTAGTGGTCATGAATGTGTAGCAATTTATTTGAGTCATTGTGATTTCCATTACGGTGAATAGCTTTCAACAACCGTATAAATAAGCAATTGAAGAAGCTTCGTAATGTTTACCTATTTTTTATTTAATTATCGTTGATGTAACGTTCTTGATTACATTGTCATTATCATTTTACGACTGTATAGGCCTAGTCCGTGAAGTGGTAATCTGTTCATGAGGCAGTTTGTTGAATTCAGTAATCTGTTTAGGTAATACAAATGTTACGATTAATTAATGAATTAATTATTTAATCCGGTTTTATGGTAGCTAACTTTCAATTTCTCATCCGCAAGAAAGGAAGATGATTAACGTAAAGTGTGAAAAGGGCGTTTTCCTTTAATGTTTGTAGTTGGTCTTTATTCTGGCTAATTAATCTATTTCATGGAATTCATTAATGTTTCCATATTTCGTTTAGACTTCATAACGCCAAACGTTATAATCCACATTCCAAATTTTATTCAATCATATGATTAAGTAATTTCGATTTTCATCAGTTTGCAAGCGTTCAATAAATATCCAATAGTCATTGTGTGAAGCGAAAAATCGTGATGTGTTTTTAAATACAGCGAAATTCAAAGCAAGAGACAATGTTCCGACTATGTGTTGGGTGGGGGGTGGGGGGGGGGGGTGTTAGAATCTATAACGAAGGAACAAACAAACCGAAAATCAACAGGACATCGCACCATAGGGGAGAGAGCAGCTCTCCTGAAAGGTTAGTGACACATAGTTTGACTAGTTTTTGTTAATGGACTGGTCTATTGTCATTAGGTAACGACTGTTATGTACAGCGTACCTTTCAAGGATGTTGTTAATTACGATGAAATGGTCATGCACTTATGAACTGTGGAGAAAATAAACACACATCATCATAATACATTCGTTACTAGTCCACTGCGGAATAAAGGCCTTGTCCACTTGCGTCTGTTTACTGTATTTATGTTCTAATGTATTCTCGCAGTTTCCTATTTCATCAATCCATCGTCTTCTATTTCTTCAACTGCTTCTTTTGCATTCCCTAGGGACCCAATATGTTATTCTTGATGTCCATATATTATCTGTCATTCTTGTTAAATGTCCTGCCAATGTTCATTTCTTTTTCTTACATGTTATAATGTCTTCTACTTTAGTTTTCTCTTGTATCCAAGTATTTTCTCTCTCTCTCTCTCTCTCTCTCTCTCTCTCTCTCTCTCTCTCTCTCTCTCTCTCTCTCTCTCTCTCTTATATATATATATATATATATATATATATATATATATATATATATATATATATATATATATATTTATACATATATATATATATATATATATATATATATATATATATATGCAGCCGCTTTTAGTACACTGCAGGATGAAGGCCTCAAACGTGATAAATCATGTCTGGGGTTTGGCCATTTCCATCAACACACTAGTCACTGTTGATCGGTGGGAGATTTTCACACGATCGCTCACAGAAAACCAACCTAGTATATATAGCTTTGCTGATCATGACTATACTCAAACCCTTTTACGACGCTCTCTACAATATCTCTAGTCATTATATCATGTGTATTTTAAGGCATTCACAATTTCCCACCGCATATTGCTCGTTTATTGATAAATCCACATTTTCGAAACACTTAGAAAAGTCTTAAATTTTCCTCTTGAAAGCCTTAATAGCTCTAGTCTTTTGGACGTCTAGTTGGAGCTTATTGTATTGTGGGTGATTACACACACACACACACACACATATATATATATATATATATATATATATATATATATATATATATATATATATAGATAGATAGATAGATAGATAGTGGGGTTAATATTCATTTCTGAGTGAGGAGGATACTGTAACGTGGTGAAAGGGTTTGTGCAATGCCTTGATCAGCAAAATGTACTAGTCAGGGCTATCCCTACTAGGTTGGTTTGATGTGAGCGATCAGACTAAGGTCTCCCACCATCATCAATTCGCAGCGACCAGTTTGAAAATGGCCAAACGCAAGACATGACAAAGGACATGTCTGAGGCCCTTCCTTGTATATAATCGATTAGAAATGGCTGCATTTGTAGTTGTTTTATTATTATATAACGAAACTGGGAATCACTAAAACGAGAGCTGTTTGGTTTTGCATTTTGTCAGTATGCTGAGAGGGAGTTGGGGCATAATTACTTACGTAGGCCTACTGATCAATTAATTTGTTAACACCATTCCATTGTTTAAGTTCATTGTTTACTGTTAGGAGACTGAGTTACTTACTGCACATGCGTTGTTTCCATTCGCTTTTGCCTAGCTGTTCTGTTCTTTATATGGCGTGATCATTACCTCTTTATTAATGAACTAATTAAGAGCTTCCAAATATACTAAAGATTACTGATGTTGTTTTTCAATAGCCATTTTTTCATCAATGCTTCAGTTCCAAACTTGCAGCACTACTAGGCCTACAGTCCGAACAACACTCCCGGGAGGAGTTCATTGTATTTCGAAATTTAATGTAAATTCGTCAATTTCTGTATTTGTTTATGCTAAGAACGCTGTCAGTTTGTTATTTCGCTATAGTTCATCTGAAAGTTGAAAGTATCCCCGACATAGTTACTGCTTATCCTTTCACCGCTTGGCGGGACAGATTGCCATCGAAGCGAGCCTCGGTGGAGCAAAATCTATCTGAAGGACGCAATAGGAAACTACGTTTACTATGATATTTATTTTATGTCACTCCAAGAACAATATATTTTTATTACTGACCATCTTGTGTTTAATATATATTGCTGGCCATCATTATTATTATTGCAAATGACGGGTTGTTTATTCACCTTCAACCCGGGAAACTGGGATCTCCCAGAATTGCCACTATAATGGGGAATGGGAAAACTCATGAACGGGTAGGTTGCCACAATGTTAATATAAAAAAATGTATAGAGCACAAGAAAGCAAGTAGGAGCTTACATTCAAATATAAAAGTGAAACAACGCCTGCGGTACCACTTTCAAGCACCGTTTTTTCTCTAGTACCGTTTTCTTTATCTTTAATATGAACATGGTCTGATCACACGACTCATGATTTGCTGTCCCTCTAACGGTTTTGGTTAGAAATTAAAGTATTAAATAATTACCATATATTGTGTGTGCTTATGCACGCTCTTTCGTATGGACAGTACATTATTATTATTATTATTATTATTATTATTATTATTATTATCATCTAAGCTATAACCCCAGTTGGTAAAACAGAATATTTAGAGCCAATAGGGCGCCAGCAGGGTAAGGAAAGGAAATAAATAACCTATGAAAAAGTAATGAATAACGATTATGAAGTATCTTGACGTTTATATGCATATTATTATTATTATCATTATTATTATTATCCAAGCTACAACCCTAGTTGGAAAAGCAAGATGCTATAAGCCCAGGGGCTCCAACAGGGAAAAATAGCCCAGTGAGGAAAGGAAATAAGGAAATAAATAAATGAAGAGAACAAATTATCAATAAATCATTCTAAAAAAAGTAACAACGTCAAAACAGACATGTCATATATAAACTAGTAACAACATCAAAAACAAATATGTCATAAATAAACTATAAAAAGACTCATGTCCGCCTGGTCAACAAAAAAGTATTTGCTCCAACTTTGAACTTTTGAAGTTCTACTGATTCAACTACCCGATTAGGAAGATCATTCCACAACTTGGTATTAGCTGGAATAAAAAACTTCTAGAGTACTGCGTAGTATTGAGCCTCATGATGGAGAAGGCCTGGCTATTAGAATTAACTGCCTGCCTAGTATTACGAACAGGATAGAATTGTCCAGGGAGATCTGAATGTAAAGGATGGTCAGAGTTATGAAAAATCTTATGCAACATGCATAATGAACTAATTGAACGACGGTGCCAGAGATTAATATCTAGATCAGGAATAAGAAATTTAATAGACCGTAAGTTTCTGTCCAACAAATTTAGATGAGAATCAGCAGCTGAAGACCAGACAGGAGAACAATACTCAAAATAAGGTAGAATGAAAGAATTAAAACACTTCTTCTGAATAGATTGATCACCGAAAATCTTGAAAGGCTTTCTCAATAAGCCTATTTTTTTGTGCAATTGAAGAAGACACCTTATATGTTTCTCAAAAGTAAATTTACTGTCGAGAATCACACCTAAAATTTTGAAAGAGTCATACATATTTAAATAAACATTATCAATACTGAGATCCGGATGTTGAGGAGCCACCGTCCTTGACCTACTTACAATCATACTTTGAGTTTTGTTAGGATTCAGCTTCATACCCCATAATTTGCACCATGCACTAATTCTAGCTAAATCTCTATTAAGGGATTCACCAACCCCAGATCTACATTCAGGGGATGGAATTGATGCAAAGAGAGTAGCATCATCTACATATGCAACAAGCTTGTTTTCTAGGCCAAACCACATGTCATGTGTATATAGTATGAAAAGTAATGGGCCAAGAACACTACCCTGTGGAACACCGGATATCACATTCCTATACTCACTATGTTGAGTATATATACATACATACATACATATATATATATATATATATATATATATATATATATATATATATATATATATATATATATATATATCCAAGGTGTTGGGAAGTGTGGAATAGGGAGATAAGAAAACTGAATCAGAGTTGTGGTGGAGAGATTGTCAAGAGTAATGTTCTCCCTCACTCCCTTGTAGTATGTTCCTTCTTTGCAAATACTCCCTCCCCGTCACACCCTCCTTCTCCCAGGATTCACATCTCCATCCAGAAACCCTACTATTGAGTTTTTAGAAAATTGCCAAATTCAAACTCTATTATCTCCATTTCACCTCAATTGCTCATTCACTACCCAAGAGAAAGGGATGGCTTAATATCGAGGCAATTTGATTGTAGAATAAAGTACCCTCAATCCATGAAGTAATCTAGTTTCATCCTTTTAGCCCTTTAGGGGTGTGATGTTAGGGTTAATGGCATTAGCAGTATCAGCGACAGAACAGTTATTATTATTATTATTATTATTATTATTATTATTATTATTTAGGAGCTGTGATCACTAATACAGGGTACTTAGAATTGGAATTTAATGAAAGATTGAAAAAAAAAATCAGAATGCCAAAGTTAAGTAAAATTTGAAAATCAAATCGCCTGAAATTACATTTAAAATCATGCTATATATCAGTTTAGTGAGGTTATTGTTCCTATATGGACATGAGTCATGGTATGACAATGAAACAATACCTAGCAGAGTTTGTATATTTGAGAACAAAGCCCACAGAAGAATATTGGGAGTGAAATGGCAGGACATGATTAGGAATGGAACGATTAAAGAGATTACTCTAGTGCCATAGGTAATGAGATCATGATGAGGGGTAGATGGAGATGGTTTGGCCATGCTCTTTGCACTCCCCAAGAGAGATTACTTCACCAAACATTTAATTGGGCTCCGCAAGATACTAGAAAAGTTGGAAGACCCAGGCCTACGTGGCTGAGGACTATGAAGCGTGAAGTAGGAGATGATGAATGGAGAAATATTTATTTAAAAGCTCAAGATAGAGACGACTGGCAAAATATAACCGAGGCCTTTTGCGTCAGTAAGCGTAGGGGGAAATGATGATGATGATTATTATTATTTTTATTAGCTAGTCTATAACCCTAGTTTGAAAAGCAGGAAGCTATAAACCCAAGGACTCCAAGAGGAAAAAATAGTTCGGTTAAGAAGAAGGGAAGAAAAAAACTACAAGAGAAGTCATAAAAAATTAATATGAAATACTTTAAGGACAGTAACAACATTCTAATAGATCTCTCATATATGAAATATAAAAAGAGATTTATGTCATCCTGTTCAACATAAAAAATTTGCAGCAAGTTTGAACTTTTGAAGTTTCACCGATTCAACTACCTAGTTAGGAAGATCATTCTACAGCTTGGTCACAGCTGTAATAAAACTTCTAAAATACTGTGCAGTATTAAGCCTTATGATGGAGAAGGCACAACTATTAGAATTAACAGCATACCTAGTATTATGAACGGGATGGAACTGTCCGGGAAGATCTGAGGGCAAAGCATGGTCAGAAATATGAAAATTCTTACGCAGCATGCATGACAAACTAATTGAATGACGGTGCCAGAGATTAATATCTTAATTAGGAATAAGAAATTTGATAGATTAAGCACCTATCCGACAAATCAAGATGAGATTCAGCAGCTTAAGACCAGACTGGAGAACAATACTCAAAACAAGATAAAATTAAAGAATTAAAACACTTCATAATGGATTGGTATTGGTCCCTGGATGGGTAAGTTACACCCGGATCAAAAAAATTAGCAATATTGTCCACTTTTGCTTTGAATACACTAAGAAACTTATCAGCCATTTGCTGGTCAGAATATCCACCAGGAAGTCTTTTATTCGCGGATTTAGTAGAGGCATTTAGTAATTGATATAGCTTGGAGTGAAGGTTCGTGAACTGCATCACCAAAGTTATTGCCAGGGTGCTATGCCCTTGACCCTCCCCTGTTGATCTTTGCTGCTTGTTGCAGGGAGGCTTACCCAGACCAAGGTCCCGTTCATCTTTAACCAAAATAGATTCTCCACAAGGCCTTAGTCCTGCAATGGAATAGCAACAGCTGATATATATATATATATATATATATATATATATATATATATATATATATATATATATATATATACATATACATATACATATACATATACATACATATATATATATACATATACATATACATACATATATATACATACACACGGGGATGGATTAATCATTAAGCAAAATAAGCTCGCGCTTAGGGCATGAGGGGAAGGGGCCACCACAGATTCATCATTCATGCAGATTCAGAAATAAAAAACCCTACTGAAACATGTTTAGCTAAGTGGTCACAAAAGGGAAAACTCACAAAAAACAAACAAGAGAAAATTTCGGATTTAGTGGCCAAATAGCAAAGCTGACTTCTTTCTTCACACAAATTCCACAACATGATATACCGGTTGCTGGTCAAAGCTAATCTATGTCATCAGAAGTAGACACAAATCCGATAAATTCCACTTTGATTACTTCAGAATCAAAATGTTATTAGGTGCCACAGGCAGGTTCATGTAGCACATGTGCTGCAATAGAAAATAAACAACACTGGTGTTGAAATAATTGCAAAAGATAACAGTTTAGTGGACCATGGTCGTGGTGGTGAAAGCAATCTCTCTTCAAAAGATGAAGTAAATCACAATGTAGCAAAAGATCCAAGGTTGTAACTTCTTTCCTATGCTGATGATGCAGCTTATTGGATTGCTTGTGGACCCAGTGACTGTTAACATCACAAAAGGACCATTTGACAAGTCTAACCTACATTTCAGTAGTGGCAAACCAATAAGGTATTGTTTACAGAAATCTTTTGTTGGGACAAAAGGCCAGTGGCCAGAAATATAAGAAAGAGTGGTTAATATATTCATCAAAAGGATCAGTTTATTGTTTTATTTATTAAGTCTTTGATCGAGAAAATTTCTCTAATTTAGTTACAAGAGAAGAGTTTGGTGACTCTTGAAATATGTGTAGACCTACTATTGTAATTGATAATAATGAAAAAGCACTACTCACTTAGACTCTTTGCTAAAACATACTGTACTTAACTTGTAGATAAGGTACAGGTTTGGGACAACAGTTGGAGAAATAAATTCAGGAAGAGTTTGATTACTAGGAACATGTCTTGAGGCGTGTCATGGCTGAATGTGGTTTGACTTTTCGAGAAACAGAAGAAAGGTTTGAATCATTGCAAAATGGAAACTTTTTAAGGCTTCTTGAATTCATAATTGGGTTTGATCCGTTTTTAGCACGCCAAATTTCGGAATCTGAAAATGCTGGAAAAGGAAATCCTTACGTGTACAAAACTACCTGTGAGGAACTCGTGCAAATAATGGCACAAAAGGTCCATGTATCCATTGTTGACGAAGTAAAATCGTTCAGTTATTTTAGTTTGTCAGTTGATTCAACACCATATCTCTCACATATCGATCAGTTTACGGGTTTTACTTAGATACTATAAGATGGACAGGCTATTGAACGTTTCTTAACTTTTCTGGAATTGGAAAGCCATACCAGAGAGGAAAAGGACAAATCAGGTGTTGCAGGACTGAGTAAGATTTGTAAGCTAGACTTTTCAAAATATAGAGACTAGTCTTAGGACAACTTTCCTAACTTGTCTGGGTGTCATAAAGGGATGCAGCATTTTTTTTTTTAAATAAACAAGTTTGCTATATATGTGACCTGTGTAGCTCATTCACTAAATCAGGTAGACTGAGGTTCTGTTTACTGTTAAAAGACAGTTAATTTCTCTTCTACGATATAATTACTCTACATGTCTACCCCTTTTCAGCCTCAACCAGCCAGGGGAAAATTCTTAAAAGTTTTATTATAAATGAAAGTCTTAAAATCCCTTTCTGTAAAATTTTAGAAGGACTTAAGTATACAGTGGAAGACTAATTACAAAATGGAGACGCTAGAAGAGAAGTAAATAATATTGCAATCAAAATTAGTGAGCTAGAATCCGTTTCTTGTAAGAAAAATTTAAATGAGATTGGACATAATTATCACATTGCGAGAAAATCTTTTAAAATGAGGATGTGTACTGTCCGTTTAGTTTAATTTCGTTGGATAAAACTTTGTGTGGGGTCCTTTGACTGGCCAGACAGTACTACATTACATTCCTCTCTTTGGTTACGGCTCAGTTTTACTTTTCCTACTCATGCCCCGAATAGTCTGGTCTATTGTTTCCCCATTCTCCTCTGTTTTTACACACCTGACAACACCGAGATTACCAAACAATTCTTATTATTTCAAGGGGTTAATTCTGCACTGTAATTGTTCAGTGGCTACTTTCTTCTTGGCAAGGGTAGACGAGACTCATTAGCTATGGTAAGCAGGTGTTCTAGTTCCGGAGAAGGACACTCCTAAATCAAACCATTGTTCTCTACTCTTGCGTAGTACCTACAATACACACACACACGCGCGCACACAAAGTCTGAAATGCTTAGGGGCCTTTAAAGGCCTTAATCTGGTCCTGTACAAACACCCCCCCCCACACACACACACACATATATATATATATATATATATATATATATATATATATATATGTGTGTGTGTGTGTGTGTGTGTGTGTGTGTGTGTTCTAGGTGCCGGTATGGCTGCAATCAAAGTTATTGCATTATGTTATGAAGATTCGGTCATACTTTGATGATAAACGAAGATTAATGTAGTGACAAATTTAGTAATTGTCCACAGATATTCGTATATGTAGTATGGGAGGCTTAAAACTTATTTCCGACAAGAAACAACTCGGAAAATATGTACATTGAGTATTTATTAGAATTATACACATTTCTTTAATCTCATTTAAATTCTCATGATATACCAACCTAGCTTATTTTCAAAGAAAATATAAAATTGACATTTTTATGTAATAAGATAAATGTTTTTATTTTTCTGGTGATTTTTTTTTAGCTTTTATTATTAAAATTGGCATGTCGACCAAGGTCAAGTCCGTAGGCCACTCCACTGTCCTGTGACTCTGAGACACTAACATAGAAATCTGAGAACTTGAGACTAGCGATCCCATAGTTTGGTGACGCTGTTGCTAACTTCCTATTCAGTATTCACCTTTACTCGGATTTTAGTGTATTTCATGTGTGTGTGTTCCAGTGCAGTTATATTCTTTTGGAAGTGAACGTTGTTGTAATCGCTCTGCTCTGAAATGAGCTGTTATTATTGTAGTTACGGTTGTGGAAAATAATTTTCAACTAAGAGAAACCAGAACATCTGTATAGTCATAGTAACATCCCCTGGCTGTAATTCCGGCTTTATATTATACATCCTGATACCCTCATATGCAAAGGCATCGATCAACAAGGTTTACAAGGTGTGTGATTTGAGTAATGTGGTCTTTATTGTTATTATTTTTTTTTAATTTGGTAAAGCTAACTTGGAAATCCTCAACATATGTGAAATAAAGTAAAGTAGGCCTAGTCTACCTTTAGCGCCCTAATTGATATTTACAGATAGGTTGTCACATGGCGTGATCCTAACTTACATAAGTGTATCCTATACTGGCACTTGTATTAGAAGTTACAGTAACAGGTTATTTCAAAATGAAGTGTTAGGAATAACAAAACTAAAACTTGATATGAAGTTAGTGTAAAAAGTGATAACAGTAAGATTTTAGTAGGTTGTTGAACGTACCAGAAGGCATGAACAGTACTCTAGGCCTATGGCCATTATAGTTGAAGTCTACTTACCGTAGACAAAATAGTTAAATGGCTACACTTGCACTGTTCGAGAAAGCTTTGGTGAAATGTGAGTTTTAGTCAATATTTGGGTAAAGTTTTACAGTATTACAGATTCTCATTTCGAACAGAAAATATGTTTTCCTGTAGTAAATAACATATGACTGAATTTGACCTTCATTTCAACCGCAAACTGACAGAACAATCAATTCGACTAACTTCAAGTAGCCGTACTGGTTGCTGTTATTACGGGTGAAATGAACGTGAAAACCCGTTAAATCACGTTATTTTGTACAGGAAAACATATATTTTCTGTTAAAATGTTTAAATATAATAGCTTTTATTATATATATTTTGTTAAAATGTTTAAATATAATGACTTGTTCAAATTCCATGTCACTTCACTCACGTGTGTCCTGCGAACGCTAACATTAGCAACGTTACCAATGTACACAGCGTTACTAATGATACGGTGGCATTGCTAACGTCAGCAATGCTACGGTTATATTATCGTCTATTTTAAAGCATTTTTCCATATACCCTTTACACGATATATGAAAAGGTTCAAAAAGGGTACAGAACCTTAAAAACCCACCTAACCTAACCTAGAAGTTCCCAGGTCACAAACCCAATATAATGTCTTTTGTTATATAAATCATGTTAATATGTTTGAATATAATGACTAGTTCAACTGCTGTTTCACTTTACTCACGTTACGATAACGTTAGCACTGTTGCGATAACATTAGCAACACTATACATAATGGTTCTTGTTCCGCCACTGGCTCGCTTACGCTTGCAGGAAAATAAAACATCTAGCTCGTATATACTGGCAAGCGGTAATGTTGAGCTGCCCACGCTAACCTTAGCAATGTTACTCTAACATGCAATGTTACGCTAACATTAGCACCGATAAATATAATGGTTCTTGTTCCACCACAGGCTCGCTTACGCTCGCAGGAAAATAAAACATCTAGCTCGTATGCACTGGCAAGTGGTAATATAGTAAAACTAACACATTAAGATTAAAGAAATTAATTACTTATTTCTATGACAGCGACAACAAAACTTGTGGGGCACGGGGGTGTTGTGACTGTGAGTCTGTGACGCCTTGACTTCTTTGCCTTAGTTTAGTACTGCACTTGGAACACTGTAAACGTTGGTATGTTACTTCACGAGATTTAAGAAAATTATCAACATTGGAATTCACCAAAATTAAGTATGGATTACTGTAGTCGTTACAATTTTCTAAAACTTCCATCGTAAAATACGCAAAAAGATGTCACTTGAACTAACAAAGACCTGACTTGGACAAAGGTTTCCACAGAAAAGGGTTTGTTGGAAGGTGGGGGTTGGGAAATATTAACCCCCCTATGCAAACTTTCCATACGGATGGGTTCGTGATTGGTTAACGGAAAAGCAACGGAGTCTAAGAGAGTAAACATGAATGAACCAGAATGGGAAACTTGTCCAAAGCAAGTTTGTTCCGTAACTGACATACAAACCACGCTATTTAATATGGATTATTACTTTCGGCGTATCTGAAATGATGAGCCATTACAATTTTAACGAGGGTTTACTACCCCACCGCTAGTTATTGGGGGTTAGGGAGGGTAGCTTGCTAACCCCCCCCCCCCCTCACACACACCTGTGCTTGAGCTCACTTTGCTAACAGCTCGGGTGGTAGTCGGACGTGTCTGCTGTCACCCTCGCCTTCCTGACAGCCATTTAATGCTTTTTGCTTTTCCTTTTACAGGTGTGCGTGAAGTTGGCCTCTGCTATGCGAAAGTGTCCTGGATTACCCGACTGCCCTTGTGGCACGTTTATGTCGGCGGTCGATACGAACCCTCACACCTTTTGTCCTTATTGTAGGGGCCAGTAGGGGCCAGCGGTGTGATAGAAATAATGTGTGTGGTGGGTGTAGGGAGTGGTCTACCTACCAGTGGGAGAGGTTTTCTCGGCAACGGAAGAAGAAGTCCAGACGGGATATTTCTCCTTCGAAGGTTTCTTTGAAAGGAGAAAATCCCAAGGGCTCCTCTTCCGTGGCCCAAATCTCCTCCGAAGCTCCCGCTCGATCGGTTTCTTCCGAGAAACTGTCGAGTGGTAGCGTAGGCCATAGTTCTGTTGCCCGATCTCGGGGTTCGGGAGAGGGAGTTGCCTCCTATAGCGAGGCAGCTCCTCCTCCTCCCCCGGGGGACAATTTAAATCTTTACATGTCTAATGATGATTTGTTTCAGCTTTGGGCTTCCTTGGGGCTTGAGGGTTCGCCCTCTAAGGAAGCCTTGTTTGACATGATCCGGGTGGGGGCCGCTGTCAAACAATCGCCGACTTTGGCGGAGGTGGATCCTTTGTCTATTGTCGACGTTGTGGTGGCAGAGGCTTCCGATGCGATATCTCAGACCTCTGCTCGTGATCATCCTGTTGTAGCTGAAGGCTTAGTTCCTTCCTCTGCTCATCCTTCGAGGGAGGAACTAAGTCCAACGGTCTCTCCTGCTGGTGATTCTTCCCCTCGGGGGAGTTCACTCACAGAGACTCCTCTTCGGAGGATTGCAGATGGTCAGCTCGCTGACCTCATGGCCCCCAGAGGGCGCATAAGGCGTAAAGCCCTCCTTCCTCTTCGCCGTAGAGGCCTTCCTTCACCTCACAAGAGTGTGAGGAGGTGCCTCTTCGGTTCATCGTCTCCGCAGTCCGCCGCAGAGGAACCTCGCCGTCGTTCTCCGACTCTCCCAGCTACAACCCTGGACCTCTCTGCAGATCGTTCGCGATCTCCTTGGGTGGAAGGTTGTCCTTACAAAGGATACGCCGACCTTCCACCCGTCAGACCTGCTGACCTGCCGTCACTGTTCCTGGCTGCTGACGCGCTGTGGGCGCCAATGCATCCTGTTGTAAAACAGGCAACGGTCCCTTCGGGGCTTCAAGGGCGTATGCGCAAGTTGGTGCATACGTCCATTACGCGCCAGTGCTCACCTGTGCGTCAACGCTCTCCTGCGCGCAAGCGCTCTTCTACGGAGGAAGTTTCTGTTAAAGCGCGTCAGTGCTCAACTGCGCGCCCTCAACCTGCTGCGCGCCAGCGCTCACCTACGCGCCAGAGCTCCCCTGTACGCCAGCGCTCGCCTGCACCCCAGCGCTCTCCGCGCCAATGATCTCCTGTACGCCCACAATCTTCTGATCTGGGCACAGTAGGGAAGTTAATTTCTTCCCCTGCTCGCCAACCCGCCAGCGTTCACCAACGCGCCATCCCTCGCCAGCAAGCCTACGCGCGCCCTGTGCGCCCACGCCCATCTCCATAGCCTGATGTGTGCACTCATGCGCGCCCGCGCGCAGGAGATCCTGCGTGCGAGCGCTTAACCTTCCTTCAACGCACCCTCTGCTTTCTCCAGCTCGCGCGCCATCGCTTGCCCGCGCACCCTCGAGTGCCAATAGTCTCCCGCGCGCTACCCAGGGCATTTCCCATCGCGCGAGCGCCAGCACCCTCCCCTGCGCGATCATCACCCTCCCCAGCGCGATCATCACCCTCCCCCCCACGCGATCATCACCCTCCCCCCCCACCCTCCCCCCCACGCGATCATCACCCTCCCCCCCACGCGATCATCACCCTCCCCCCCACGCGATCATCACCCTCCCCCCCACGCGATCATCACCCTCCCCCCCCCCACGCGATCATCACCCTCCCCCCCCCACGCGATCATCACCCTCCCCCCCCCACGCGATCATCACCCTCCCCCCCCACGCGATCATCACCCTCCCCCCCCACGCGATCATCACCCTCCCCCCCACGCGATCATCACCCTCCCCCCCCACGCGATCATCACCCTCCCCCCCCACGCGATCATCACCCTCCCCCCCCACGCGATCATCACCCTCCCCCCCCACGCGATCATCACCCTCCCCCCCCACGCGATCATCACCCTCCCCCCCCACGCGATCATCACCCTCCCCCCCACGCGATCATCACCCTCCCCCCCACGCGATCATCACCCTCCCCCCCCACGCGCGAGGCTGCAGGACAACGCGCGGCCAGATCATCATCATCATCATCATCATCATCATCATCATCATCATCTCGTCCCCCCCCACATGCGCAGAACAGCGCGCTCTCCGGCAGGGGACTTTCTCGGCTTCGGAGATCTTGAGCCAGATGAAGGCCGCAGAGTGTGCCATGCAGGCCACTTCGTGGCTGGTCGTCTGGCTTGGATCTCCGGGCATTCTGTGGTTATCCGAGGACTTGTCCAAGGGGAACACCAGGAAGACCATGGAAACTTTCCTACTCTTGGGCACGAACACCATCGTTTTCCGGCTCACCAAGTTTCGAACTTGTGGGCAAACTCGATGTTGGAGCATTGAGATGCAGTGACCGAGAGGTTCTTCTCGAAAGTCTCAACCGTGGATATCGGCAAGCTCAGACACTCTTCCATCCTTGGAAAGAGCTTGTTTGAGCCCAAGGACGTGGTACGGTCAGCTGAGAGGTAGAGGAAATCGGATCTCGATTCGCCCCTCCTGACTAATACACATAAAATGCCTAGCTTTTAGATGAACCCTTTTACCACTGTTTTTAGTATTTGTTTAAGCAGCGTTCATAAGACCTAACACCCCCAAACACTACAACACCAATTACAAATAAACAGCGCCCCCTTCCACATATGCACAGCCTGGTGGCTTTCCAGACTCATTTACACTAATGCGAGTTTGTTTTATTGCGAGGGTCAAACACTGAACAGTTTCCTGAATTTCGGCACACATCATGGCAAAGTGAGAAGACCTCTTGTAAGGTAACTCCGCGATGTATCAACGGTGCGATACAAAGGAGGTTTTTCACGAAAGACAATAGAACTATCTTTTCTGAATCACATAACCGGTTAAAGATCTTTATTGTATCAGTTGCAGAATTCCATTTGAGCGGTGTTGGTTTTATTTTACAAATTAAGGAATAATGTTCATTCCAAAAGGAAAAAAATTATTATCACTTCTTTAAATGTCAAACTGAGGACATTTTCCACTACGTTTATCAATATGCCACCCTAAAATAGCTATTCTGAATTGGTGACAGGAACAACGTAATTTGCATCCCTCACTCATTCTATTCTTAGATTTCCCCCTTTACTTCCCTTAATTATACTATGGTATCTGTCACTTTTATAAACAATACAATCGTTTGTTTGTATTTATTGGACTCTGATTTCCAGAAATAAACGCAATACCTGATCAAAATGCATTTTCCTTTTATTACTTATGGATCTCGAACATGATTTGGTGTGTTTTTATTCTCTTTACTTTCCAAAATGACATGTCATACGTTTATATTTCAATTACGCAAGGTAACTCATGTTATTGTAAAAACAGTCAAAATAAGTTTATTCAGGCAGGAAATTACAATTATAGAAAAAATTCAAACTAACATTAGGTTCGAACTCATTCCGTTCCAAGTTGTAATTTTCTTGTGGAAAATAGTTTTAATAAGACTATCTATAGTCTTTTCAAACCCTGGACACAGTAGTCCCATTTTCAAAGGGTGATCATAAATACCATTGTCGAAGGAAAACTATAAATCCCATTGGAAAACCTACGAAACTCTAACACCCTTTCCAAAGACAGGATACACTGAGCCATGATTAACAATCAGGATGAAGTAATCTCATTTCCAAAGGCACTATATACAAACCCCATTTACAAAGGTAGTGATGAACGTGTCTTCAGGGATTCCTACTTGTAAATATACCAATATTTAGTTCAACACTTCGACAAAAGTACTGCTCAATGAATCTGGGTAAAACAGCTGTTTGGTTTCCAAAAGTATTTCCCCTAGCACATCCTCTTAGAACTCGTTTCTTAAAAAGGAAAAAGTTATCAAACCACTGGTTCTGGTGTAAAATATAAAATCTTTAATGGATGAATTCTCAGGGGTTTAACTATGCACAATCATCCCTTTAACCCAGGTTCATTATTCCTAGGTCACTTTATTTCTGATTTTGTTCTTTTGGTCTGGGCATATAGTGTACGATAAACTGATAGGGGAGTAAAATGAAAACATAATAAAATAATGGTGAAACGAATCCAGTTGCTAGTGACAGCGAAGATGAGTCCAGGATTAACAAAGCAGAAAACAGGGCTCTCAAGAAGAGGAAACAGGCAATTACAAGAAGATTAGCATCGAAAAAGCGTTCCCAAATTCCTACTGCCGGGCCTCTTATTTATCCTGGTCAGTTAAGTTCATCACAGTCGTGGATGAGTCCAACTTTTGGAACGGGAGACAGTCATAATTTTCCAGGACCATCTGGTAATTTTCGTGCCTTCGGTGGAAGGAAAGGACCGTCGGGGTGCTGTTTCTCCTGTGGGAGCTTCCAGCACTACAGAAAAGACTGTCCGCTCAACAAGTTCAACCAGTCGGGCGAGTTCAGCAGCAAACAGATGAGTATGATTCTATTTTTAGTAACGGTGTTAATGATAATTTCACTACCGATTACTTTGAATATGAGTCAGGTCGTAAACAAATTATTGTGAAAGGAAGATTAAGAGACAATTTAAAATTTTGGAAAGACATTGGATCTAGTAACTTTATTATAGACATAATAGAAAATGGATACAGGCTACCGTTTTATTCTAAACCACAGTCGGCACAGTTAGATGATAACCTTTCTGCAAAGAAAGAACCAATTTTTGTTGAGGAGGCTATTTCGAACTTATTGGATAAGGGATTAGTTGAAAAATGTATAGAGCCGCCATATATTGTAAATCCTTTGACAGTTTCTATTCAAGCCGAGGGAAAAAAAGAGATTGATATTAGATCTCAGGATAGCTAACCAACATTTATGGAAACAATCCATAAAGTATGAAGATCTAAGGTTAGTTTTAGAATATTTAAAGCCAAATTCTTTCACATTTAAGTTTGATATTCATAGCGCCTATCATTTTGTTTAAATTTATCCTCCACATACTGATTACCTGGGCTTTGCATGGCAAAACAAACAGGGTAAAAAACAATTTTTTAAATTTTTAGTACTACCGTTTGGAATTTCAACTGCACCATATTGTTTTGTTAAATTAACAAGGCCTCTTATCTCCAAATGGAGAGGTGAAGGAAAAAAGGTTATGTTATTTCTAGACGATGGCTTTGGTTGTAATGATACATACGATCTTTGTTTAGAAATGGCCAATTCTATCAAAAATGATCTGATTGCCTCTGGTTTTGTTCCAAATGTTGAGAAATCTCAGTGGGAGCCAGTACAAAAAACTGAGTTTCTAGGGGCTTGTTTAGATTCTAAGGACTTTACTATTTCCATACCTAAAAAGAGAATCGATAAAGCTGTGAACACTATGTTAGAGATTGAAAATAGTATGAGACAACATAGGCGAGTTCATGTTAAAAAAGTTGCCAGTTTTGTAGGGCAGGTTATTTCTATGTCAATTGTTGTTGGTAATTTGTGCCAGTACATGACAAGATATTTGAGCATCGATATTTCTTTAGCACCAAATTGGTCATATTTCATAAAGTTATCTACTCAGAGTTTGGAACAGTTATCGTTTTGGAAGAAAAATTTGACTGAAATCAATTGTAGGCATCTGAATCACAATCCTTCTTACACCAAAATTATTTATACTGATGCAAGTACAATAGGTTATTCTGGATATGAAGTGAATACACCAAATGGCATGGTTCATGGGGCTTGGGGCATTGAGGAGGCTATGAAGTCTTCCACTTGGAGGGAACTTATGGCAGTATTTAAAGTGCTTAAAGCTTTAAGCATCGTTCTGGCTTCGAACAGGGTTAAGTGGTTCACAGACAACCAAGGTGTTTGTAGCATTATTGAAAAAGGATCAATGAAAACAGAATTACAAGATCTTGCTTTCAAAATTCATTCTTTTTGTGTTAAATATTCAATTATTGTAGATATTCAGTGGATTCCCAGGGAAAAGAACCAAATTGCAGATTACCTTTCTAAAATAATAGATAGAGATGATTGGTGGTTATCTCCCTTTATAATTGATCTCATTATTGAAAAATGGGGTACAATTGATATTGATTGGTTTGCTTCTCCTCACAATGCCAAGCTACCTGTATTTTATAGTAGATTCTGGAATGAGTTTTGTGCAGGGGGTGATGCATTTAGTGCAAATTGGAATGAAAAATTTGGTCTTTTTGTACCACCTGTTACACTCTTAACTAGAGTACTCTCAAAAATGTTGAAAGAAAATGCAAGAGGAATCATAGTTATTCCTGTATGGAAATCTGCTCCATTCTGGCCTCTCTTATGGAAGGGCCATAATTTTATTGAGTGTGTTGTGGACTGCATGGATCTGCCCACAAAGAAAGAATATTATGTGACATGTAAAAATGGTGCAGGAATTTTTGGAAATGAGGACCTGTCATTTAGAATGTTAGCATTAAAAATGATATGTTAAATCTCTTTCACCATTGTGAATGGTTAATGCTTCTACAAATAAAGAATGTTGTATTTGTTGGCGTGGCTGCCATTATAATTGCTAGACGGAGGAGTTGAGTGGTTTGCCCGTCTTGGCTGACAAGCCATTATAATATGTGATAAGATGGTAGATGTAAATTGGAAGATTTTCTTTGTATAATATTGTTACATGAAGAAATGTATGCTAACTATTTGTTTTTCTCTAAATATGCTTTTCCAGTGTTTCTCTGATGATATTGAGGAGTTACCAGAAGTGCTGGCTGA
Organism: Palaemon carinicauda; assembly: GCF_036898095.1. NCBI lineage: Eukaryota > Metazoa > Arthropoda > Malacostraca > Decapoda > Palaemonidae > Palaemon > Palaemon carinicauda. Next base: position 5,881,198 of record NC_090727.1, on the reverse strand, counting down.
GAAGGTGCCGCTTATCCCGGAACTACTGGTGTCAGCCCGAGCAGATAGTACCACAAAAAGTTATATGAACGCTTTTCAAAGATGGAGGTTTTGGGCATCTAGTAATTCCGTTGGAGAAGAGGACATCTTGCCGGCTAAGCCTTTTATATTTGCATTATATTTGTGTTCACTTGTCCAGAGTGCAAGTACTCCAAGTCCTGTGATTAAAGCATTTTACAGTGTAAAATATGTTCATGATTTATATGGACTGAAATCCCCTACAGAATCTACTCTTGTTAAGAATCTACTGGAGGCAGCCAAAAGAAGGCTTTCTCATTCAGTTGTAAGGAAGGAACCTATTACTTCAAAAATACTCAGTGACATGTATGATAGATTATTTCAAGTTGGAAATGTAAAAAACCAGAGAACTATTTGTGCTTGTCTTTTAGCTTATGCAGGGTTTCTCCGAAGTTCTGAACTGTTAAATATAAAATACTCGGATGTTGTCATAGATTCTTTACATTTATGTATATTCATAGAGTTTAGCAAAACTGATCAGTACAGAGACGGTGCCTGGGTTGTAATAGCCAGGACAGGTACCACATTGTGTCCAGTAAGTAATCTGGAAAAATATATTTCATGGACAGGTTTGTCTGTTTCTTATTATAATGCTTATATATTTTCTAGAATTGTGTTCGAAAATAATACGTATCATTTAAGAAATATTGGTAAGCATATCTCATATACTACATTAAGAGGGTTGTTTATTGAAGCATTTTCACCACATGTTAAAGATATTTCTAAATATGGTTTTCATTCTTTGCGTGCAGGTGGAGCCACTTCGGCTGCAAATAATGGTATTAAGGATAGGCTATTTAAAAGGCATGGAAGGTGGAAGAGTGATAAAGCCAAAGATGGCTATATCAAAGATTCTCTTAAAGAGAGACTTTTAGTATCACAAACATTGGGTATCTAATTTGATTTCATATGGGATTAAACGGTCAGATACATTATCACTTATTATTATTATTTTGATCTGGTACTCATTCTAAATTTCCCCGTTCTTTTAGATTCAGCAATGTCCAAGCGATCCTATTCATATTAATAAATTGTTAATTGAGTATTTGCTTATTTGTTGTCCTAAAGTAGGGACGGTGAGGTCAGGGGAAATGAATTTTCCAACGATTGAACTAGTGAATTAGTTGGAAAAGGATTTCCCCTGATTGGTCAGTCTCTACTTGTTTTGTAGTCACGTGATCAGTGGTAACTTCGTTAGCTCCGTGGTAAGTATTGTCATTCAGCGTTGGACACTTCAAGTGTACAATTACCACTTTACTTTTGATTTTAGGAAATTAATTTCCGTTAGAACCAGATCAGAAAAATAACAGTAATTTTATGTAAATGTGTCGAGCTTCAACTAGAAACAAATACATTGTATTGTTTAGACATTCGTGGTTTAAGAACAAGATATGTGTAGCATATGTTTCCTTCAGATTGATTGATGTTAAGTTTGTGTTTATTTTGTATATGTAGTGAAATATTGATGAATGAAATGTACACAGCAATGTCCAAGCGCTCCTATTCATATTAATAAATTGTTAATTGAGTATTTGCTTATTTGTTGTCCTAAAGTAGGGACGGTGAGGTCAGGGGAAATTTAAATACCATCATCATCATTTCCTCTAACGCCTATTGACGCTACGGGCATCAGTTATATTTTGCCACTCATCTCTATCTTGAGCTATTAAATACACACTTCTCTACTCATCTTTTCCCACTTCTGCGTATATTTAAAGGACCTTAATATATATATATATATAGATATAGATATAGATATTGACTTTGTATGAGTCTAAATTAGTCACTAAGTCATCTGTTACCTTTGTTCATGCTAGAAACAAAGCCTTAAGCGTACAAATGTCTGTAGCTCTCATTAAATGTACAACTCATAGACATTGGACCCATACAAGTTCATATACGTTTATCAAGACTTTCTTTTTTGGCATCCAAGCGAAATTTTTACAGAATTGGACTTATTTCGAAGGTGAAGTGTACCGAGGTATCATATATAAGTATATATATATATATATATATATATATATATATATATATATATATATATATATATATATACATATATATATATATATATATATATATATATATATATATATATACACATATATACACATATATATATACACATATATACACACACACACATATATATATATATATACATATATATATATTTATACATACATACATACATACATACATATATATATATGTGTGTATATATATATATATATATATATATATATATATATATATATATATATATATATATATATATATATATATCCTAAGATTAGTTTTGTAAGTTGAAAATTTTCTCTATCTGTTTTTCTCTCGGCTGATTTATGGCAATACTATTGAACCATCCTTCAGATATATCAAGAATTCCTACAACTACAGTATTTCTGCTTAATAAAATGCGGTTTTAACACTTATTCAAAGCATTTTTTATATATTGCAGTGAAAAATTCACACTGCAGCTGAGTTGGTACCAAGAAGGTATCCCATTCTTTGTAATGATTTTTTACCAGCAATTAAGAATTTTATTTATAGCAATTGGCAACAGCATTGGGATAGTTTAACCGAAAATAGATGAGAGAAATTGCGATTGTTATATCCCCTTAGAGATATAATGGGATGCCCCGAAAATTGGAGACTACTCTTTGTCATCTCCGCACTGGTCACACTCGGATGACGCACGAGTTTTTACTGGCTGGCCAACACCAACCATATTGCGACAGCTGTTTGATACCCTTGACAGTGAGGCATTTTGTTGACTGAATGCCCCACTTATAGCACAGAAAGAAATAGATATCTGTTTGAGGCTCGGGGTGAGAGATGGCAGGTTCATCCTTGCTAAGATCCTTGGACATGAAGTGTCGTACAATGCTAGAGGCATTTTTAAATTTATATCAGAAGCAAGTCTTCTTAATGCTATTTAACTTTTATAACAAATTTACTTCTCTAGTTTTAATTGAATCTTTTAATCTTTATTTATAATAAACGATATCGGCGTCAATGACCTTCAATGTCAGGATGCCAGAGAACTTCAAATCATTCATTCATCGCTGAAAGTATTTATCTAGGGGGTTTTAAAGGCCATAGTCACTCGTCAGTCAAGCTAAGTGAGATAATAATTGGCTGAATACCTGATTTAAATATTTGGGTGGACGTAATTCTCTTGTAGCATTGGATAAATCTCTCTCTCTCTCTCTCTCTCTCTCTCTCTCTCTCTCTCTCTCTCTCTCTCTCTCTCGTGTATTTAAATCCACTCTTATATCATGCATCGCCTCTGTCCGGCCATTAGGAATAAAGTAAAGTCTGACATCCACTGGCTACCCTAACAACAGGTGATCTTTATATATATATATATATATATATATATATATATATATATGTATGTATACATATATATATATATATATATATATATATATATATATATATATATGTAATTTTATTTGGCTTAAGGAAATTGTAACGTCAGTGACTAAAGTTAAGCCTGATTATATATATATATATATATATATATATATATATACGTATATATATATATATATATATGTATATATATATATATATATATATATATATATATATATAATTTTATTTGGCTTAAGGAAATAGTAACGTCAATGACTAAAGTTAAGCGTGATTATATCTGCGTACTGACTAAGATTTTTTTGACGTGCTTTATTATTATTGGAAGTCTTAAATGCGACTCGGATTCTAGGTGATATTTTCGCTGGTGTACTTTCCAGTTTAAAAGCGTATTTGAACTGAAACGTGTATACAAGATTTGAGTTCAAGATTTGCATGGTTGAACACACGCGTGGTAGAATGTATGAGAGTATTTGCTCGAATTCATGCATGTGTATTCTTGCTCTTGATGTGGATTTGTTTAATACTTTTGGTTCGTAGAATGCCTTGCTTTGCAGCACAGGGTTTACCTCCTTCCCTCCGAGAGAAGTAGGGGGAGAGGGACTTTGTGGCTTACTCGCTTGAAGCCTTCTTTGTTTATGTCTGCTTTTGTTTTACACAAAAAAAGTCATCATCGTTATTTTATTTTCTCTTAGTATTGTCTGTGTTTATTAAGTAAAAGATATTACGTGTTTTTTCATACTTGCAATGCTATTTAAATAATTGTTTTTTTTTCTTTCTACTAAGAGCCCTCGAAATCTTTTTTTATACCTTTGCTGTATTATTTTATAATATTCAACTAAGTTAGAACAATGCTCGTATGATCTTGTATATTTTTATTTGTTTATTCATGTCTGGAGTGCCATGTAAATATTTAGATTAAGAATCCCTGCATTTTTTTGTTTATATATTTAGCGTATGTTGATTATGTTTGATTTTGGTGGATTAATCTGAGTATGGCAGTATTTAACCTTTTGCAAATCAGCCCTTAAGATGTCAGTAGAGAATTTATTATTATTATTATTATTATTATTATTATTATTATTATTATTATTGTAAAGCATTTCGAGTTTTTTTTTTCTCATATGACCATCTAACACCCAACACAGTACTCCATCCCACACTGACAGTATTTACATTGAAAGTTAGCTTTGTGTCCATAATACTAGGGTTGGGTGAGTAATATTCTAATTCAACTCCAAAGTATAGAAGCCTCTCTTTACTTTTGTGTGTTTTTCATCAAATATCTTGTAACGTCCCCAGTGTTCGATCACGATCAGTGCTAAAGTGTAGTAGCTGAGAGATAATTTTCTTTCAGTAACAGCTACTTGTACTCTTGTGATCTTGTAAGTTACTAATGAAACACATTACGATATTGAAGATTATGAAACCCATTATGATTTTGAAGAAAGTGAAACCCATTATGATTTTGTAGGTAATGAAATATATTGGGATTTTGAATATTATGAAACACATTAGGACTTTGAAGATAATGAAACTTATTGTCACTGAATATAACGAAACACATTAGGATTTTGACAATATGAAACGTACTACAGAACATGGGAGAATAGAGTCGGTTAAAGACGCCTAATTCGTCAGTGGCTCTTCGTATTGAAACACAGAAAAGTAAAATGCACATTAAAAATAAACGAAACTTTTCCAAACCCCAATTCAGTATTCGACAGAAAGTTGCTGTTGAGAACAAACTCAGCGTCCACGATCTTGAGCGAGTCGTCCTTTACTAAGGAAATACACTCACAGTATAAAAAGGTTCAGATGGAAACGACAGAAAAAAAATATGGCTGAAACACATGGGTACATGGCTGAGGACTATGAAGCGTGAAGTATAGGATGATGAATGGAAAAGTATTGAATTAAAAGCTCAAGATAGAAACGACTGGCGAAATCTAACCGAGGCTCTTTGCGTCAATAGGCGTAGGGGATGATGATGATGATGACGATGATGATGATGAAACACACGAGCTTCATCAAATCATTTGGTCATACCGAAAGGTCAGTATTCTTTTACAATTGGAGAATGCCAAGTTCAAACTCCAAACTTTAAATTCCATTTAGAAGCTTAATTGAAATCTGTTACTGCATGGCTAAGGCTCTTTATAATCGAGCTAACACGATCAGTTGGTCATATTTCATTTAATTAACCTGTAATGAAATTCTAGGTACAATGATCAGTTCATTAATGCTCTTGTACTACAAATGTTTTGGCCTGAGAAAACGTTCCAAAATAATAGTGTTTTAACGAGTGTATTTAGTAGCTCTGGCTGAGTTAGAATTGGCATTTATTTGGTTGTTATCAGCGTTACAGACTTAACGTTGTGTGGAATAAACTAGATATATTAGAATTGAATACTGGTTGATAAGAATAATTTTGTACTTCCTATAGATCTCTAAAGAATCTCTTTGTTTACAATATCTCATTTTAACGATACTTTTTTTAATTCAGTTTTATTTAATATTTTTAACAAAGAGTACTGAAAAAAATTACTTAATGAGTATTAGCCGGACACGATCTCTATTTAATTCAGTACTTGGAAAAGCAAATATATCCATGAATTACCTTTGACTGTTTACAAAGTTGTTATATGATTAAGTATTATTATTATTATTATTATTATTTATTATTATTATTATTATTATTATTTGCTAAGCTACAACCCTCGTTGGAAAAGCATAATGCGTTAAGCCCAGGGGGTCCAACAGGGAAAATAGCGCAGTGAGGAAAGGAAACAAGGAAAAATAAAATATTTTAAGAAGAGTAACATTAAAATAAATATTTCCTTTATAAAATATAAAAACTTTAACAAAAAAAGAGGAAGAGAAATCAGATAGAATAGTGTGCCTGAGAGTACCCTCAAGCAAGAGAACTCTAACCCAAGATAGTGGAAGACCATGGTACAGAGGCTATGGCACTATCCAAGACTAGAAAACAATGGTGTGATTTTGGAGTGTCTTTCTCCTAGAGGAGCTGCTTACCATAGCTAAAGAGTCTCTTCAACCCTTGCCAAGAGGAAAGTAACCACTAAACAATTACAGTGCACTAGTTAACCCCTTGATCGAAGAAGAATTGTTTAATCTCAGTGTTGTCAGGGGTATGAGGACAGAGGAGAATCTGTAAAGTATAGGCCAGACTATTCGGCGTATATGTAGGCAAAGAGAAAGAACCGTAACCAGAGAGAAGGATTCAATGTAGTAGTCTGGCCAGTCAAAGGACTTATAACTCTATGGCGGTAGTATTTCAACGGGCGGCTGGTGCCCTGGCCAACCTACTACCTATAGTAGAACACCAATTGTCAAAGATAGTTGATTTGTTGTTTGTAACCAAACTCAAATGAGAAAATGTCTTTGTAATGTTTGTTAACAGAAGCCCAAATTTATGTATTCATTAAAAATGCCTATGATTCTCTCTCTCTCTCTCTCTCTCTCTCTCTCTCTCTCTCTCTCTCTCTCTCTCTCTCTCTCTCTCTCTCTCTCTCCTCATCAATTCCTTTTACTGTCTGCAATATGAGTTACATTAGTCATGATTGAGTATCACTTAGCTGGAATAAAGGAGTATCTCGCGCAATTCCTTATTTCCATTTTTGAAGTCATTTTTTCATTACCTCAGCTAACCAAGTTGGAAGGAGTTTATGTTTTCGCTCCTGTTTGCGTGAGTGTTTGTTTGTATGTGAACAGTTTCCTGGTCACAATTTTAATCGTAGAGTAATGAAACTTTGAGGGATTGACTTATGGAAAAAGCTGGAAATGAATAAGTTTTGGAAGGTCAAGGTCAAAGGTCAAGGTCAAGTAAAATGTCCAATTCACGTAATGAGTCAGAAGTTTGGACATCGTTGTCACAGAGACTTGAAACTTGGTTCATAGTTTAGTGTATGAAAATCCACGCCAATTTATACATGTTAAATTCGAAGGTCAGTGTCGAGTCCAAGGTCAAGGTTAAGCAAAAGATCAAATCCCGGTCATAAACCATACAGCCACAATTTTAATCGTAAATTAGTAAAAATTGCTGGGATTTTTAACTTGTGTAAAGAGCTGGAAATCATTAAAATTTGGAAGGGCAAAGGTCAACGTCACGGATGAGCAAAACGTCCATATCACGTAATCCGCCATAAGTTTGGACATCTTTGACACAGAGACTACAAACTATCCATGCCAACGAGAAATAAGCTGCCGTGGGAGAGGTCTGCACCCTACTGAGTGCGTCTCTAGTTTATGTAATATTTTAACTATATATATATATATATATATATATATATATATATATATATATATATATATATATATATACACATATATATTATATATATATGAAATATATATAATTATATATGTATATATCTACAGTACATATATATATGTATATATATATATATATATATATATATATATATATATATATATATATACTGTATTTATGTATATATATATATGTATATATATTTATATGTATATATATTTATATATATATAAATTACATTTATGTATATATATATATATTTATATATAATATATATTTATATTTATATATATGTATATTTATATATATACATATATATATATATATATATATATATATATATATATATATAATATATAGAATTATATATGTATATATCTACATATTTATATATGTATATATATATATATATTTATTTATACACCATATATATATATATAAATAAATAAATGAATATATGTATATATATATATATATATATATATATATATATATATATATGTGTGTGTGTGTGTGTGTGTGTTTGTGTAAATATAATTAGAAATGGTTTTATGAGGATAAAGTTACAACGAGGGAACGTTTTCCCTTTTAATTATATCTCTATGAAAAGTCTGTGCTCAGCTGGCCTTGGAACTTTTTTTTTTTTTTTTATTTATTTTTTTTTTTTTGATAAGACTGTTCTGAAAAAGAGAGGAGAAACAGAAGTTAGCCAACTGTTTCAGGTAGATCTAAACCTGACCTAAGGCCGTGCTTAATTCCTTTTTTACCAGATTCAAGGCTGTACCAGAATCAGAGATTTACCTGACAATGGCTTTACCAGCCTCTGAGCTTTACCTTAATCAGTGCTTACCCACTCGGGCTTTACGTGACTCAAGGTTTTACCCGAGTCAAAGCTTCAGACTATTGGCTTTAGCGTACTGGTACTGCTGAATACGCAACAACTTGTGTAAATCAAGTCTCGTTTCGGGTAGCCTTTGTACTTCCACACCGTAAAGCGAATAGGTTTATTTCAAAGCTCTAGAAAGAGAGAATAGGATTAACGAATCTCATTCATTAGCTATTGAAGGATTTAATAGCTTTTAAGTCATTATCTTCTATCACTTTTCAGACTCAAATGATAAACACTAATTTGCCCCAGTTTTCGTAATTATGCCTAGAATCGAGAGAGTTGATAAGAGTTAAATTACCGTCATACAAATTGGAGTTGAGTCTGAATAAATAGTTTAATTACTGCTATTTAGATAAATTGTAAGGTAATTACTTTTAATGCTCGTATAGTCTTGGGTTTAGATTTCATATTTCAAAACAAATATTAATTAGTTGGTCTTCATTTTCACTGATAAATAGTCTGTGGATACGTTGTTGGCTTAATTGGCTGTAAATCATAATTCATGTGGGTGGTTTTCTTCTTTGCATCATTATTGAATTTTTAAGTAATAGATCGCAACGAGTTGTTGATGGGCACTACAGTAAGTATATGAATGTGATACCTAATGTTCCTCAGGGTAGTGCTCTTGGCCCATCGCTTTTCATATTATATGCATACATATAGAAAACAAGGTCATTGCATATGAAGCTGATACTACTCTCTTTGCATCGATTTCATCTCGTTACTATAGACCTCTGGTTGCTGAATCCCTTTATCAAGCTAAAATTCGTACATGGTGCAAATTATTGGGCATGAAGTTGAACCATAACAAAACTCCAAATTATGGTTGTAAGTCAGTCGAGGAAAGTGGTTCCTCCACATCTAAATCTTTGCATTGACAATATCCATCTAACTATATACATTTCATTAAAATTCTAGGTGAGATTCTTGATTGCAAATTTGCTGTGGAGAAACTTATTTGGTCTGTTTCTTCTTCAATTGTAAAAAATTGGTTTATTGAGAAAGTCTTTTGAGAAATAAAGTGATCAATCTATCGTGAAGAAATGTTTCAATTCTTTCACTCTACCTTGTTTTGAGTATTGTTCTCCGATCTGGTCTTCAGCTGCTGATTTTCATCTGAAACTGGATATAAATGTCGGGCACAATCGCTCAGTTAGTTCTTTATGCATGTTGCATAAGATTTTCCATAATTCTGACCATCCTTTGCATTCATATCTTCCCAGACAGTACCATCCTGCTCGTGATGCTAGTTGTGCAGTTAATTCTAACAGTCTTGCCTTCTCCATTTAAAGGCTTAATACTACTTATTATTTTATGTCTTTTTCCAGCTGTGACCAGATAGTGAAAAGATCTTCCTAATTTGGCAGTTGAATCGGTGGAAATTCAGAAGTTCAAACTTGGTGCAAATGCTTTTCATAGTTTATATAATGTATTATCTATTTTAACGTTGTTACTGAACTTTACATATTTTATATTTTTCATTCATTACTTATTATATATATAGTTTATTTATTTCTTTGTCTTTTCCTCACTGGGCTACATATCCTGTTGGAGCTCTAGGCCTTGCAGTACCCTGCTTTTCAGCTAGGGTTTTCGTTTAGTTAGTAATAGTAATAATAGTAATGAACGTGAGAAAAAAGATGAAAGGATATTTTAAAGACTCCTAGGAAGATTGGAATGATAACTTTATATCATCATTAAGATAGATTGAAAAATAGCTAGAAATATGATCTCTCTCTCTCTCTCTCTCTCTCTCTCTCTCTCTCTCTCTCTCTCTCTCTCTCTCTCTCTCTCCACGCCATAAAATCATCTTAATTATCTTTTATACGGGAGACGCTGTGCATTAAACTCTTCCAACTCTGCTTCATATTTCTATGGATTTTTTTTCTAAAGAAGAAATTTCAGCACATGAGAAATGCAAAAAACAATATTTATTTAAACTACAAAAGTACTTAGTGAAAATGTAATTTTCGACAACTTGGCAGCTACCGCCTCAAAGTAGATACAGTATATTGGTTGACATCAGGAAAAATCTATTTCATATCATATGTCATTGTCAGAAAACTCCATCATAAGTAGGAAAAACGTAAAGACTTCTTGCTGTCCTCCGCAACTTAGAAATAAACAGGAAATTTAGCAATTGTTTGCTCAGGAAATCGTTTGATGAGGTAGGTTCATTGTAAAAAATCCAGCTAATGCTGAGTTTTGACATTCTTATATCTGGAAATCGAAATGTTTGAATTGTGCCATTCAATGGATCAATAGCTTTATTTCTGGAGCGATGGTAGGGAATCTGAAACCACCAGATTTTTTTTTTTCGCGGTAGGCTGCACTTGGTACGTTTCTTTTGTGATTATAGTCTTCCGAGTTCTCCATTCTCCCCCACCCCCCTCGGATCTTCTCTCATTCTCTTCAACTGGGTTTCATAGAAAAAAAACATTCTTTCCCTTTTCCTCATACGAATTACCTTACTTTCCCTTTTCCTCATACGAATTACCTTACATTTCATTTTGATAAATGTTAAATGAAGATGAATCACCTTCTTGAAAGAGTTCAGATGAAGACCTTGTCATTAATTTATCATCACCTTTCTCTCACACATACTGTACACATACAATAGAAAGGGTTTCTTGGTATCCTCTAAAGCAGTGTTATCCAAACGTTTTCGCATATTGTACCTGATATTACCTTCTACTGTTACATACCCTCCCCCTCGTCCACCGTGGCTGAACAAACTCAGTTTTAGTTAGGATAATGCAAAAATTATATTGATTATGAAAAGACTGCATTGCAGGAGTGTTAGTCAATAGGTTATAATTTATGACAAAAATAAAAAGGATGATTTCATGATAAAATGCTTGAAAATTACATACACAACTTAATATGAGGGTGATGATCACTGATGTTTTTTTTTTTTTGAAAGACTCCTCACAAGGAGAGGTAGACCCTAATGGCAAAAAAAAAAAAAAAAAAAAAATCTATTTCTAAGGCCCCATTTCCTAAGTTAGGGTGCTCCTTTATCACAGAGCCACAAACTGAGTTAAATTTGAACTTTCAAATAACAAATTTAGGCCATAGTCCGCACACACTTATATCAGTCTTTGCTGGAAACAAATACGGCGCTTCTCTTGTTCAGGAGAGAGGAATGGATTTCTAATAGCCGGTTGTGAAAAAATAATTTTAATGATTAATAACCCGCTATTCTTGGCCGGTTTTGAACCCTAGTGTTTGTGTGTTCCTTGTTTTTTCACGTACCCTTATGCTCTATAGTGCTTAACCACCGGGTACGTGGACCCCAGTTTGAACAACACTGGTTAAAAACTATTCAATTTTTCCAAACCTTAAAGGTCATAACAGTGTATCGTACTTGTCCTGGCCATGGTCTTTATTCATTAAGATTTAATGAGTCATCATAAAGCTTTCTTTTTATCTAGCCAAGCATAGGATAAAATTTTGGTCAATTTTACTGTAGCTGTGTAATTTATTTAATGATTTGTGTTCTTATTGATTAGAATAAACCGCAAATATGAGGTTTTGAATGCATTTTGACCAAAATTAAGACAATATAAAGATACATAATTAAATAGTGTTAGCATATATATTTCAAACTCTTAATAGTTTATTTTTAGGCCTTGACCCACCCAAAGGAAATCTATTACTTCTCTGCCATGAAATTTCTGCCAACTTTTTATTTTTGGACATTATTTCATTAGTTGGGAAATGAGGAACCACGGTGTAACATTATTTTAGTTTGGGATGGGTTAACATTTACTTTTATTTATTTTGGTTATGTTGATTCATCTTGCTTTTGTTTTATTCATTTTTGTTTTTGACGAAAGTATGGCATAAATTTTCCTACGCCAAGGCAATCCCGTGAAAAATATTTATTAAATCAAGTTATACCATGTTATTGGGTACTCAAATATACATTACAGGGCCCATGGCAAGAAAATCATGAGGAAATATAACTGCATGAATGAATAATGAAGTGGTTAGTGGCCCTTGCACTACAGTAAGGTTTGGTTAATGGAAATGATATTCATAACGTTACCAAAAATCTTTTAATTTTCCTCAGAAGTGTTTATGGGAAAAATAAGATTAGCTCGTTACTGTTTCTAATACCCAGATTTACTCGTCCCTTGGCTACGATTATTTGGGAATTTACAGCATTTATTTCTTGCTTTTTAAACTCATTGTATCTATTATCATGGTATTTTTCTTTTGTAGTATTCATATTCAACATTTTCAACGTCCTCTTTTAAAGTACTTATGCATTTAAAAAAAAAAAAGTAAACGGAATTTGGGAATTACAATACAGAACAACTATGAGCTTAATTGGTATTATGGTGTGAATAAATAGATATTAACACGTCCCTTGTATGTAAACCCAACAACTTTCTTACTTTTGGAAGTTAGACGTGGAGAGGGTTATATTCGTCAGCATGACGCTTGGTCCTTGCAAAAGTATCTATTTGCTTTTCCGTGGATCTTTAATCGACCCTTACCAGTCTATGACTCATCTTGCCTTCCACACCATTTACCAATTTCAGGGCACGGATCACTTCTTATCTTTAACCGTAATCCTTAATCGTAATGGAGACTGATTGTCAGTACGTGATACTGTGTTCACTTCGGTCTGGAGTCTTTTCAACTACAGTCAATTCTTTTTAATGAGGCACATTTGCACTGACCCGCAGGGGTGACCTTTTAGCTCGGAAGTTTCCAAATCGCTGATTGGTTGGACAAAATAATTCTAACTAATCAGCGGTTAGGAAAATTTCCGAGCTAAAAGGGCACCATTGCGAGTCAGTGCAAATGCGCCTCATTAAAAAAAATTGACTATAGGTGATTTTCCCCTTTACGGCTTAGAGGTGTTTCTAAGCCTAAGCCAGGTATATGCAGTGTAGGCTGAGAACCCTTGATGGCAATAACAGTAAGGCTGTAAGTCGAGTAAGCCTTAAGTCAAAGGATCTATCCGAAATAGCCTAAGTCTAATAGCCTATTTGTAAGAGGTGGGTGTTCATCTAATACATTTTATAACCCTGTAGAAGTGGGTAGTGGACTATACTGTAGGCATTACTAAGGGTCTTTTCGGCGTTCCTTTAGCCCTTAGTTGCGCTTGCTTTATATCCTTCTACATTACCTTTGTTCCTTCTCCCTTTCTTAAAAACCTTGCTGACCAAATTGTAACTTTTACTTCGGTTGCACTTGGTCACTGAATGGCCCTACAGGTCCCAGTAACGAGCCATATAGCCCAAATCCAATCCAAATTAAAACATCGTATATCAACACAACATAAGCCTATTATACGTCCTTATCCAGATTACACAGTGTAATATCGAAAAACCTAAGAACTCAGACCTTGGATGTAAGTACTTTCATTGTGATTTATTTGTCGTAATAGAAATGAAAGACATTTCACTGCTCTTGTTCTTTTAGGAAATTTCTCTAGTTTCATCAATAACATTAAATTTCTGTCTTTGGAATTTATGGTTGTACTTTCTTGGGAGTATTTGTCTGGTTAATGGGGAAGTTCTTCCGTCTTTCCTCTATGGCGTCATTATTGTTTATTAAACTTGCCACTATAAAAAGTTTTTTTTTATGCATATTTTTTGTTATGCATATTTTTTTATAACCACATTTAGAGAATCGAAGGACTCACATTATGCCGAAAATTTCCCCAAGTATAGTTATCTTTCTTCAAAATGTGTATTTTTAAACGAACGGAGAAAATATTCTTTTGCCCATAATGTAGAATGAAGATGCTGACTTTAATTTATATAAACAAATGGCCTATGATTTACTGATGCCAACATCCTAGAATTTGTGTCATTGATTTCAAGAATCAAACCTGGTGTGTTGTTTAGCAGCAAAACGTGCTATAATCTTGTACGAACTTCTGGCGGTTTCTAGTAACATAAGTTATATTAATTAGTTCTAAGCATTCAGTTAGTCATTTATTTAGTGTTAAGCATCTAGAGATATTTAGTATTTAGTTTTGTGTTGAACATTTAGAGATATTTAATATTTAGTGCTAAGTATCTTGAGATATTTAGTCTTTTGTTTAGTGTTAAGCATCTAGAGATATTTAACAGAATAAGCAGTAGCGTCATGACATGTTTTGATTTGTAATTGCGATGCTTTTAATTATCTTTAGGGTTTAGCAGCAGACATCTTTTAATCTCAAGTCACAGATACTTCGCAAAACCTGGTTGCAAACACCCTTTCATTTCTTGATAAATCTACGTCAATAGCTACTATATCAAGGAGGCATTAACCCCCCCCCCCAAAAAAAAAAAAAAAAAACGCAAGTAAATAGATACAAAGGGAACTGTCTTTATTACCCTACCTTATGCACTTCATTTATGAAATATTGATCCAGAAAGATAGAGGATATTTAAACAAGATTATAACTCGATTGGACTGACATATCAATATCATTATAACTCCACTAAATTGATAACGGGATTTTTTTTTTCATTACAAGGTTAAAGGGCACTTTAATTTGGGAAGGTGGGAATTGAAAATCACTGGCCACTACGTATTATGTCCGATACATTTATAACGGGATTTTTCCTTCTCATGGAGAAAGATTACACGGCATTTATTTCCAGATTACCATAATTTTAGGATTTTGAGGCGCTTTGATAAATGGAATTTGAGAGGTGTTAAAAACTCGTAAATCATTGGTATTTTGAACACAATGATTAATCGGTATCCTGAATAATGGTGAGGACACGGCGGGATTTGCTTGGCGTGAAATTTTTAAATTACTTCTGCCAAGTTTCAAAAAGGGAATAATGGCGCTTGAAAGTTTTGCGCCGTCCATTAATTTTGTGGATTTTGTCCTGGAAATTCTGACAACATGGAAATTATTCTATAATATTTTTCCTTACTGGAAATGCTGAATATATTTTATATGTATATTATGTACAGGCAAGTTTGAAGGGATATGGGAGTGTTCATACATATATTTGTATATTCATTTATCTCTTCATAGTTTCATTAGAAACATCATCAAGCAGGTTAAAATTTCTTGGAACACCTGAGACGTATTCTTTCTGCAATTCTCTTTACTCTTTGGGCATCCTTTATCCTAAATCGCTACAGCGTAGTGTACCAACCGTGTTTCACACAATTGTACATAATTCCTTTTGTATATATTATGGTTGTATCTTCGCTCTTCCCTCGCACTAAAACGAACATGAAAATTCAAGTCTGGTTTTTCCTCTGTGATTTTGTCTGTCTTGTGAACTTGTCATGTCCTGTTGCCTTGAGGTTTTGTATATAAGGAGAGTGTTCCACAACAATATAACTCAGTCGTTTCCAATCTGCCTTTGATTTCACAACTCCTCTCTCGGCCCGTCACATTGGTGACCCCGGAAGTCGACTCGCTTCCACCGCCTTCCACCCCCACCCCCTCGCCCCTCCATCGTTGGTACTATGACGGACTCTACGGCAGTTGGCGCTACGGCCTCTCCATTCAAACTTTCATCGTTTGCCAGCGGAGAGGCGTTTGCTTGGTTTCAGCGCGCAGAAGTGCAGTTTCGTATCAGGGGCGTGACTCGCTCAACCACCAAAGCGGATTATATTCTCGCGGCGATACCCGAGGACACCTTCCCAGAAATATCCGACTGGCTTTGTGAACAAGGAGACACCCCAATAGCGTATGACGACCTCAAATCATACCTTCTGCAACAGTACTCGCCGTCGCCAGCCGCCCGTATAGCAAAGCTTTTTCAGCTCTCGCAACAACCGTTGGGGGACCAAAGGGCTTCGCTTGCCTTCAGGGAAATGACCAGTATCGCTCGCCTTCAACCTGCCGCAGACGGCTCTCCTCGTGAGGTGAACCTACTCCGTGCCCTTTGGATACGCCGTTTACCTGAACCTGTGCGCGCTGCCATACCCGATGTCGATCGTTTACCCATAAAGGACTTGATGACCAAAGCCGACGCCCTTATGGACAGCCACTTCAAGACCTCCATCAACGCCTCCACCCCTGACGACGAGGATGCCTATTCAACGTACACCGAAGCTGACATGAATGCCGTAGGACATACACGCCTACCCCGTGACGTGCCGAAGCGGCGACAAAGCCGCCCACCACCCACCAATCGCTCGCGCCCCAACGAACGACTTCTACAGCCACTTACTACCTCCCATCCACTGCAGTTTTGCTACTACCACTTCAGATTCGGGGCAACCGCGAAGAAATGTGCCAAAGATTGTCAGTGGCCAAAAAACGTGTAAGTAGGCCATCGCTGGTGGCGGTGGCCTCCCATGTTTCTAATCTTTTCTTTTTACAAGATGCAGGAACGGGCGTGCGATTTTTGGTAGACACGGGTGCTTGTCGTTCTCTTTTGCCAAGGAAACTCTTCAAGGCACAACGTAGTCTGTCTACATCTGCCGACGTCCGCTTGGTAGCTGCCAACGGATCTGCGATACCCACCTACGGTTACGAGAGCCTCACATTATCGTTCGGAAACGGTAAATTCAATTGGAAGTTTCTTGTTGCTGACGTCACAATGCCAATCCTCGGTGCGGATTTCCTCTCTCATTTCCACCTTCTGGTCGATGTCGCCCACCGACGATTGGTCAACGCGGACTCGTACTTGTCAACACCTCTTCAACCCGCCCCCTCTAACCTCGCTCTCCACATCAGCGCACCCACGGAAGCCTACGCCCACCTCCTCACGTCGTACCCGGAAGTTTTCCGTCCAGAACTTCGCCAAACGCCCACGGTTCCTGCTAAGCACGGTATTTATCACCATATCAAGACGACGGGACCCCCAGTCTTCGCAAAATTCAGACGTCTGGCACCGGAACGATTGGCAGCCGCCAAACAGACGTTCGCCGAAATGGAGAAAATGGGCCTTTGCCAAAAGGCCTCCAGCCCATGGTCGTCACCCTTACAAATCGTTCTGAAGAAAGACGGCTCCCTCCGTCCGTGCGGGGATTACAGGCGCCTGAACATGCAAACAGAACCGGATCACTACCCCCTCCCAAACATTGCCGATGTAACCTCCTACCTGCACAAAGCAAAGGTTTTCTCTACGCTCGACCTCCTGAAGGGGTATTATCAGGTGCCTATGAACCCAGAAGACATCCCCAAGACCGCCATCACCACTCCGTTTGGCACATACACCTTCAATTACTCCTGTTTTGGCCTTCGTAATGCTGGGGCAACGTTTCAACGTCTCATGGATGGCATCTTAGGGGACCTCCCTTTCTGTGTATGTTATGTGGACGACATACTTGTGTTCTCCTCCTCAAAAGAGGAACACCTCCGTCACCTGCGCATCGTGCTCGACCGCCTGCAACAAAACGGCCTTGTAGTCCGGTACGACAAGTGTACCTTTGGCGCCAACGAAGTGTCGTTCTTAGGGCTACGTATCACTCCTGAAGGAGTCTATCCCCTCCCTGAGAAGGTAGCAGCCATTCAGAATTTCCCCACGCCCTCGACCGTTAAAGCTCTGCAGGAATTCTTGGGCATGATCAACTATTATCACCGCTTTCTGCCAGCCATTGCCGCCACTCTTGCTCCCCTCTACGCCTCCCTCAAGGGCAAGCCAAAGGACTTGAAGTGGGGTCCCCTTCAAGAAGCGGCCTTCTGCAATGCAAAGAAGGCCCTATCAACTGCTGCGGCTCTCACTTTTCCTATCCCACACGCCCCTCTCCTTCTCTCCACCGATGCCAGCGACGTCGCTATTGGTGCAGTACTCGAGCAGGTGGTCAAAGGCTCGCCCCGCCCATTGGCCTTCTTCAGCAGAAAACTGTCCAAGGCAGAATCGGGTTATTCTACCTTCGATCGAGAATTGCTGGCGGTGCACCTGGCTGTCCGTCACTTTCACCATTTCTTAGAAGGTACGCCCTTCGTCATTCGCACAGACCACATGCCTCTGGTGCACGCCTTCACTCGACAGTCTGACGCCTGGTCCGCCCGTCAACGCCGACATCTCTCCGCCGTGGCTGAATACAATTGCACCCTCCAATACGTCCCTGGGAAAATGAATGCCGTTGCCGATGCCCTGTCAAGAAACACGTTGGCTGCCGTTCAACTGGGATTGGATTACAACGCCCTGGCTGAAGCCCAACGACAGGATCCAGAGTATCAAGCTTGTAGGACATCCTGCACGTCCCTCCGTTGGGAGGATTTTCCCCTCGAAAACTCCAACACCACCCTCCTCTGTGACGTCAGTACTGGTAGACCGCGACCTTGGATTCCTGCTCCCATGCGCCGACAGGTGTTTGATTTCATCCACGGCCTTTCACATCCCTCGTGCCGTTCTACTGCACAGCTGCTGAAGGCAAAGTTCATTTGGCACGGCATTTCTAAGGATGCTAAGGATTGGGTCCGTGCCTGTACTTCTTGCCAAACTTCCAAAGTACATCGACACACGGATTCAGGAGTGGGCACCTTTCCTCAACCTCAGCGTCGTTTCGCACACATTCACGTCGACGTTGTAGGCCCCCTACCCACATCACAAGGACATCGTTACCTGTTTACCGTCATCGACCGCTCCACTTGTTGGCCTGAAGCCATTCCCATGGAAACTGCAACGTCCGCCTCATGTACATCCGCCTTACTCTCTGGATGGATTTCAAGATTCGGTATCCCTGAGCATATTACTTCTGACAGGGGAACCACTTTCACCTCTCAATTATGGACGTCATTAGCGAATCTCCTGGGCATCACCCTACATCACACAACGGCCTACAACCCCGCTGCCAATGGAATGGTTGAACGTTTTCATCGCACCCTCAAAGCAGCTTTGATGTCCCGCTGCAAGGATTGCAACTGGTTTACTCAGCTTCCCTGGGTCCTCCTTGGACTAAGGACCACTCCTAAAGACGCCCTCGACGTCTCGGCAGCCGAAATGGTGTATGGCGACCCGTTGGTCGTCCCTGCCGAGTTTTTTCCTTCTACAACCTCCTCCGACGATCTCCAGCGCATACGTCACGTCATGGGAAAATTTACTCCGTGCCGCCAGACTTACAAGCCCCCAGCGAAGCATCACATACCAACGGACTTGCACTCTGCAACGCACGTCTTCCTGCGCAACGACACCAGCAAGCCACCGTTAACGCCCCCTTACATGGGACCTTACCTTGTGATCCGACGCAGTCCGAAAGCATTCCTCCTAAACATTCGGGGCAAAGAAGACTGGGTCTCCATTGATCGTCTAAAACCTGCTTATCTTCTGCCAGATGACCCGCCTACAGTTCGCCTCTCTAGATCAGGGCGCCCTATTTAACATGTACAGTATGTCATTTTTAGGGGGGGGAGCCATGTACCAACCGTGTTTCACACAATTGTACATAATTCCTTTTGTATATATTATGGTTGTATCTTCGCTCTTCCCTCGCACTAAAACGAACATGAAAATTCAAGTCTGGTTTTTCCTCTGTGATTTTGTCTGTCTTGTGAACTTGTCATGTCCTGTTGCCTTGAGGTTTTGTATATAAGGAGAGTGTTCCACAACAATATAACTCAGTCGTTTCCAATCTGCCTTTGATTTCACAACTCCTCTCTCGGCCCGTCACAGTAGAAAGCATACTGGGAACGATTAAGAATTTTATAATTTCTATTCGTTCTTATTTATTTTCCTTCAAATGGTGTAGAGTTTCTGTCTGTCAACAGCCCTTCTCTGTTTCTTTTCCTACGTGCTCCCTTGGAAAGGCTGGAGACGTTTGCGGCTAATAACTTTGGACGAAATATAGTTTTGAATGAGATAATTTTGGACACAATTTTCATTCCATGCGTTAGCTGAATGTGTGTATTTAAAACAGAGGGAGAGAGAGATTGGAAATTAGGGGATTACATATATCATTCCAGTCATTAGTGTTTATTTTCTGATTATTCTGTTTTGATATATTTTATAGTAATGGTTTAAATATGAGTATTTTTAAAGTAAAATGTGTTTATTTTCTGACAAATTTTTTAATCTCTCTCTCTCTCTCTCTCTCTCTCTCTCTCTCTCTCTCTCTCTCTCTCTCTCTCTCTCTCTCTCAAATATTGGATGTAGGGGACATTTTGGTTTGAAATGAACCGGTCTTGAACAACAAAGTTAATGTTGTTACCGCAAGTGATGGGGTAATGAAAGTAAATGATGGGAGTGATCATACCAGGTTCATCAGTAAAAAAAAAAGATACGTTAACCCCTCTTTCTTTCTGTCTTTTTATTAACAAGGAGAGTGGGATAGTTCTACACTAAATAATGTATAGAATACAGATCTTGGCCAAAAAGGCGAAGGTTTTTTATATGAAAAGATTTTATTTTACGACATACTAAACTAGCTTCTTAGTTGGAAATGGACTTCCAAACGATGCAACAATTTGTGTTACAATTTTTCTTATATATCAATGTTTTGGTGTTATGGAAGTTAATCAAGAGGCCTATCTGATATGAAATAGCTGCAACTCAGTTCGAAGACTTCTCTGAGGTGTTTTTTCTTTGTTGTACTGTGATAGTTGGTTATCTCCCCACAGAAAGTGCTGAGCCACATGGCCAAATTTTCAGGAATCAAATAAAATCAAACTCTGTCAAGCCCAACGGCTCTAATAAGGAAAGCAACCTAGTGTAGAATACTAAGTCAAAATTAAAGTATGCTCTAGAATCTAGATGAAAACATTACAATTAAAATATGAGTCGAGTCTCACGTGATGCACCTCAATAATAGGTTGGCCAGCGTACCACCCACCCGTTAAGATACTACCGCTAGAGAGTTATTGGGTTCTTTGACTGGCCAGACAGTACTACATTGGATCCCTCTCTCTGGCTACGGCTCATTTTTCCTTTGCCTACACATACACCTAAAAGTCGGGCCTATTCTTTTCACATTCTCCTCTGTCCTCATACACAAGACGTCACTGAGATTACCAAACTGGGAAGATAAAAAAAGATGACTTTTGCCGTACTGTAGTGGGTAATTTCAAATAACCTTTCAATTATCACAAAAGTGATTTGTGCTTATTAGAGGATAACGTTTTGTATTATTGTATTTAATTTTATTTTATGGAAATTGGATCACATATGAGAAAGTTTGTTTTTACATCAAGTTCGTAAGGACATCTTGCTTATCCTCTGCCTGTCGAGTCAAGATTGCCGTTCATAAACGCTCATTCATTTATATGATGTAATTCCCGAAGTTTGGGATTTTCATCTTTACAATCGGAGATGGAGGAGTCATGATTCTTATCATATATAGGAACGAGAACTTTTGCCAAAAAGAGATCCAGGTCTCTAGCCATTTGTGCCGCAATTTCAGTTTTATTATTTTATGATCCCCCACTCCGTCTATAAATCCATTATATTGGGAGAACCATGACTCCTCCTCCCCGAAAAAAGAAAATGTACGTGCTTTAAAATAGAGCCCCGTAAAAATGACCTCATGAGCTTAATCTTTTTACCTAGGTTTCGGGTTGGTATCACTACGAGTTTTTCCAAATTGATAATTTTGAAGTGTTTAAATAATTTTATTTTGTTTATCTTTAATTTTTTATTTTTTTTTATTGTAGAGACTAACGTAAAATATGGGGGTGATTCAGCATTTTCAATCTGAGCAGATCCTGAATAAATTGTTGGTTTCTTTGGATTTTTTTGCGTCTCAAGATTCCAGTTTACAGTCATTTCAGAAATTAATTTCTGAGCTAATAAAAATTAGGTGAAATATATATTCAGTAATTAAGAATTTTAAAGAAATAAGTTTTTATTCAACTGTAACATGATCATGTATCGTTATTTGGTATTCTCGAATTATACATGCGTCATTTCCACAATGATATTGATTGAAAGTACGTTTTATATTGGAAACCAATTCCATTTTTAAATGAAAAATAGCTGAACGAGACATGAATTAAGAAGACCCTACGGTTAACGGTACCCATATTTCAGTACTGATCTTAACAGCGCAATATATATATATATATATATATATATATATATATATATATATATATATATGTATGTATGTATATGTATATATTTATGTATGTATGTATATATATATA
This sequence comes from Palaemon carinicauda, assembly GCF_036898095.1. Classification (NCBI taxonomy): domain Eukaryota; kingdom Metazoa; phylum Arthropoda; class Malacostraca; order Decapoda; family Palaemonidae; genus Palaemon; species Palaemon carinicauda. Next base: position 5,858,566 of record NC_090727.1, on the reverse strand, counting down.
TATATATATATATATATGTGTGTGTGTGTGTGTGTGTATGTATATATATAATGTGTATATATATATACATATATATATATATATATATATATATATATATATGTGTGTGTGTTTGTATGTATATATATATATATATATATATATATATATATATATATATATGTATATATATATATATATATATATATATATATATATCTTTCAGAGTGGTGGCGCTAATAGACACTGCTGTAAAGAAATTGTGCAAAGGCTATTTTTAGAGTCCTGTAGAGTACTTATGTCAATCTTCCCCCCCCCCCAAACCAAGCAATCGAATTAATATATGTCAGAATTTTGATGGTAACAGTAATTTTGAAGTTTGAAGTATGTAGATGCGTAGATTATTACTTGATATCTTATT
>NC_090727.1:5848166-5853166 GCF_036898095.1 Palaemon carinicauda | reverse complement strand
AAAGGTCTAGTTTTTACCAGTGAACAGATTTATTTAGTGTCATTGAAAAAGCGTTTTCTTGGCATTCAATTTTCTCGTTCCTTTTGGAAGGATATTAAGTTTGGGGACGTGGTACATTCATCCATTCTTACTGCTCTCTTCCAATCTTCAGGTTTGAGCAGAAGTGTCATTCTTCAGCTCTTTTGATACTTGTGGCAAAAATGCGTTGAGGAAGTAAATTTTGTTATTGAGAGACTCTGATGGGCAATAAATGATCTCTCCTAGAGACATTGGATAATAAGCTTAGGTTTTACATGTGAATACCTATATCAAGATAGGTTGAAGGTCTTCCTACTTTACCTTTCTTATCTTCGCTGTCGATGACGTTTGTTGACGTAACGTAAATTTGACAAGACACCAATCGGTTAATTTTTTAGATTTGCATCGTGATAGGCATTCAATCCGGATACCTTATTTACTGTAATGAAATTAATTTAGTTTTTCATTTAATACTTTTGTAGTATGTTATCTTTACAAAGGGTATATTTTACGGACGTTCTTTATGGAAATGCATAGTGACCAAATGAAATGGGTTTTTCATGAACACTTATCTCTGCTGTCTTTTTTTCTCTCCTTTCATATTGTTTTTAATATTTACAGAATGGCATCAGGCCTCGATTCCTGTTGTTCTAAACGATTGTATTTATCCCCTGCAGCTGGAATCAAGGCCAGTCGTAAATTCGCGGTATAGTTAATATTCTGCGATTTGGAAAAGGTTTAGTCTTGCTTTTAGTGCTCAATATATTTCCGTGCTCTTTACATTTGATGCTAAAATGTGTCATTTATTATTGGGTTACTGGGCTAGGTATATATTTTTCGTGTGTTCGATATATTTAATGAATGTAAATTGAAGAAAGAGTAATATTAGCATTGTTAGAGTAATCATTAAGTGATAAAATCTTAATATGAGCTTGAAGATATTACAAACAATTCTCGTATTGTTCCTATATTTATTTGTGCCAGTATGGATTGTGATCATCGTGGAACTTGTGAAAGAAGTTATAATAAGGACTGGCTTTTTTTCTGGTACATCTGGCAAAAAAGAATTTTGTCATTAAGTTTTATTAGCGGTTCATTCTTTTGTAATTATTAGTTAGAGATTATGCATAAACACACACACACACACACACACACACACACACACACACACACACACATATATATATATATATATATATATATATATATATATATATATATATATATATATATATGCGTAGTTATATTTTATTCGTTGGTTTTCACCTAATGAGCTGGTAAGTTTGGAATGGTGCGTCATCTTGCTTTTAAGCAAGTGTTTAGGGATGAGGTTCCTAACTTCAAGCCCTTTTTCTGGACTCCAGCACACACTGGGGTCCATTTACAACTGATAGGCAGTAAATATGATGTGACCCTTAAGCATAGCTACAATGAGCACAATTAACTGCTGAAAAAATAGGTTTTAGGATTTGTATGGTTTTTAATTTTTTTTTTCTATTGTCGTGCCTGAAAACTAGTAATACTAATTTAGAAAATATAAGTATGTAAAATTGAAGGAAGTGTACATTGGTCAGCATTGACTGAGGTTTACACGCACACTCTCTCTCTCTCTCTCTCTCTCTCTCTCTCTCTCTCTCTCTCTCTCTCTCTCTCTCTCTCTCTCTCTCTCTTTCTCAATACGTCCGAATATCGGGTTGAAGAACAATATTCAAATGCAGTGATCAATTTCCTCTTACGGAACCATTCTGTCTCCATAGAGGAAAATAAAAATGTCTTCTTCAAAAACATATTTGCATTTCATTTATAATGAAATGTACATGTCGGTAAAGTTGAGCTTTAAGAGAAAAATGGTGGTGCCCAGACATTTTTCATTCTACATTTTTATTATTCGCTCATACCCTTTAGGAATATATGAAAATAAGAATAAAATGTACCTGGATTCTGTGTGTGGTTATGTATCTATATACAGTAAATATATATATATATATATATATATATATATATATATATATATATATATATATATATATATATGCGTGTGTATATGTGCGTGTGTGTATGCGTGTGAATAGACACTTCCCTATTACAAGAAGAGGACAAAAATGGTTTATCATCGCTTTAAAGAAAAACTTTTTGATGTCAGAAGAGGCACATTTTTGAGCGTCTGTTTCAGCTGTCCTTTGTTCTTTCATTCAAGCTGAAGATTGTAAGGAGGAATGCAGGCTTTCTCTGTTATGGTCATCATACAAATTTCTATTTAGTAGAGAACAGTTTCAGATCATTCCTTTCAACTTTATGGATGACGGATTTAAGAAATATATTCGGACTAAATCTTAGATTCTTTTTATTACAAGTAAGACTATTTAGTTTGTTTATTATTTGGCGATGGTTGACGGGTTCTCGATGTGGTGCACATGAGAGGAAATAATATTCTGATAGGTTTATAATGATACAAAAGAGATAGACTTAGCAAATTTAAATACTGTACCCAATATAGGCTTAGTGCAGACGTAGGGGGAAGTGAATTTCGGTATGGAAATCGTAAGTACCTAAGGTTTATTTGTGGATAAGGTTAACCTCGAGGCCCTAATGTATTCCGGTTTAAATATTTTGTATTACTTTGTAACCATTCACAAGTTCATAGTAATGTAGTCATACTGCTACTTATAAAATAGATACTGTAGCTGTTATAAACATTGTTATTATATGGATGATTAAGAAAGTGCAGTTTCATTCCATTATATATATTTGAAATAGAAACATTTGTCAGAGCATCAAACATTCATGAATGAACTCGGCTACCATTTACGATCAGTACAGTATAAATAGATCTGGATTAAAGTATGTATTTGCATAATGAAGTTCGAAAAATATTTTTATTTGCTTGCCATGATTTCTCTCTCTCTCTCTCTCTCTCTCTCTCTCTCTCTCTCTCTCTCTCTCTCTCTCTCTCTCTCTCTCTCTCTCTCTCTCTCTCTCTCTTAAATTTTTTAGTGGCATTTTTGATGAAATTGATGGAGTTTTCTAATCTGTTGGTGAATTGCAAAAAAAAAAAAAAAGAAAGAAACTTTACCCGTATTATGGTATGGAATAAGATTATCACTCACTCGTTCCATGTGACATCTACTTTCAAATGTATTTAAATGTAAATATTAACTTATATGTATGTATGCAGTAATTAAATGTATATAGAGTTCCATATATTGAAAAAAAAAAATCAGAAAATGGCGAGGTTAAGTAGCCTTAAATTTGGAAATCTAATCGCCTGAAGTGACATATTAAAAATCAGGCTATATATAAGTTTAGTGAGGTCGGTGATATTGTATGGACATGAGTCGTGGTATCACAATGAAACAATATACAACTAATTTTGTATGTTTGAGAACAAAGCCCTGAGAAGAATATTGGGAGTTAAATGGCAGGACACGATTAGAAATGAAACTATAAGAGAGATTACTCGAGTGCTATATGTGGATGAGATCATGGTCTGGGGTAGATGGAGATGGTTTGTGCATGCTGTTCGCACTCCCCAAGAGAGATTGGTTCACCAAACGTTCATCTGGGCTCCACAAAGCATTAGAAGAGTTGGAAAAGACAGGACTATGAAACATGAAGTAGATGTTATTGTTACTACGATTTAATTGCACATTAAATTACACTTAAGGATTTGTGAATTCACTGTCGTTTAGCTTTTTGCCTTCTAGATTTCATAAAATATATGAAGGATCAGGGGAACATTCTTCGTTGTTAAAGCTGATGTTTCTGATTGGGAGCAAAAGTATTTCTGTTATTGTTGTAAAGGAAAAATTTAGTTTCTGGTATGCGAAAGTTATAACAATGCTGTGACTTCGTACTTGAGCTTTCCTCTCCCCACTTGCACAAGTCAAGAAGAAAAAGGAAATGCAGACTGAGATGACTCTCCAAATTTTTTAATGAATGCGAAGAAAAATGATCGAATGATGCAGTTTCGGGATTGATGAAGACGATGGATGAGGAAAGAAAAATGGTGTAAAATGGTAAAAGTTTGAAACGAGAGAGAGAGAGAGAGAGAGAGAGAGAGAGAGAGAGAGAGAGAGAGAGAGAGAGAGAGAGAGAGAGAGAGAGAGAGAGGGGAGAGATATTCTTTACCAAGGAAAAGAAGGAAGATTGCGTAAGGGGGGTATTAATTTGAAAAATAAAAATTTCAAATTAATAAATGATGTTATTATGCTAAGAAGATTATTGGAGCTAAGAAGTACCTACTTTTCTATTATCGTTAATGGAAGATTATTAATAAGTGTAAATTATCTAAAAGATGCAGCTTAAAAGTCGGTTAATTATTAGGAGGAAACGAGAGGAAAGTTTTTGTAAGAAAAATCGGGCTTTGGACGTTATGGAAATTCCTGTAGTTTCACTTTCCCTTACTTTAATCGAAATTTCCTCTAGTTCATAGATGATCATCAAATGTCAAACCATTTTAGAATTCATCATGATTAGATTTCGTGATTTGTCTTATCATTTAGGAATTGACTTGTGTAGCTTAGTGTAGAAGTCTTATCACATTTTCATCGTTCTCTCTCTCTCTCTCTCTCTCTCTCTCTCTCTCTCTCTCTCTCTCTCTCTCTCTCTCACACACAGGAGTAGGCTTTGGAATTTGAAGCGCTGTGAGACATCGATCTGATGTCTTCTACTTTATTAACAAACATTTGGCTAAATTTTATATCCTGAAGACCATTTTATTAATAATTTTGTTTACGTATTGATAATTTCACAAATTAAAAAAGATCAAAATTATTATATCTTCAGTTAATATGGTATTGATTTTGAGGATGGCGAAATTATCTTGGCCTTTGCACTGATTTCCATTTATATGAAGAAAGACTTATATGAAAATGATTCCTTGATCTAGGCCAGTACTGAAAAGATCAATAAGAAAGGGGGAGAATGAAAAGAATAGACAAACAAATTAAAAGAGAAGAAGCAAATAAAAACATCAAAGAGAA
>NC_090727.1:5825666-5843166 GCF_036898095.1 Palaemon carinicauda | reverse complement strand
TTTTCTTTGGCATCCCACCTTTTTCGTTTTGCAGACTCATCTTTCTTTTATATTTTCTTTCTTTCCTTTTCAGCTCCTTTTTTCCCGATTCTTTTCTCCCCTGTTATATTTTCCCCTTTAGCCTTTATCTCCTGTTCTAGTTCTTTTCTTCCTTCGCTCTCATTTTTAACTTCTCCCCTCACATATATTCTCGAGCACAGTGACAGAAGACGATTAATCTAAGTCAAGTGCGAGAAATGTTGATATCTAGCTCTAATAAATTTCCTTCGGGTATTCCATGAATATTCGCCATAATTTGGGGAAATTGATGGAAATGCTTGAGAGTCTGCATATGTATTACACGGAAAGACAGGGGATATTGTCGTTAGTGCACCTCACGTGGGGATTTTTAGGGTCTCTGCAGCGTCCCTTCATCCCCTAACTGTGCCCAATTTAAAGCTATCTACTTAACCTCCATTCCAGTTTCTTTCCTTCAGTTTTGCTATCCAACCTCTTTTAGCTTCTATTTCTTATGGAAACTGTAAAGTCCTTCCCTTCTTCTTAGTTGCATCTCTGTGCTGAATGGCCTCCCTAGCTACAGCAAGGGCCTTATGGCTCCAATTCCATAATTCTAAGTAAAATTGTTCCAGAGTTGCCAGGAGAAAATGTTCCCTAAAAGCTCGATAACCTTATGAATGTAACGCAACTACTGCAATAGTTTAATTTGGAAGGGACCCTGAAAATAAGATAATGGTTAATCTGTATAGTTTGAAAATCGGCTGATCATGGGTACGTTTTTAAGGCCCGAGACCACATTTTAGAAAATGAGAGAAAATTTTGTGAGTTTAAATGTAGTGAATGTTGTACAAAAGAGAAGAGATTTTAGATGGTTTAATTCATGGAAAAAAAATGTGTATTCAAGTGTATTTAATCATTATTCAGTTGAAACTAAAATGGGACCATAATTGTTGTTTAGACTTACGATTCTCATAAGAAAGAAGTGAGATATATATTTAAAAAAACAAATTAAAAACTGTTTAGGGTCGCTTACATAATAGTTGGAGAAATTTACAAAATTCAAGTGTTTAGTTCCTTGGTCAGGCCTTTGTGTATGTGAGTAAAGAGTTTTTTGGTAGAAGTAGTAAAATTAAAATTCTAGTCAAGAAAAAAGGAGATTTAGTTAGATAAAGTAGTTGGACAGAAGTGGTTGATTGTTCACAAACATACAAGATGCTGGATAATGGAATAGGAAGGAATAGGAAATGGAATTTTCCACCGGACATATAACAATAGACAAATTCTAAAGGCAGTCCTGTGTCAATAAGATGATCATTTTCAAGCATAGCTGAGGAGATGTATTTCGAAACGCTATAATTGTAGATTGGGTTAATGTAGATTTGAGAATGTTTGCAGAAGCAACTAGTCAAGATGTAAGGAGGACATTTAAAAGGTTCAACAAGAAGAAATGTCTTTCCATTTGTAATTCCAGTAGTTGATGTAATTACAAGGACAAAAGCTGAGGTTTGATGGTGGTTGTGTGCGTGTGTGATCAGGGTTTGTAAGGTAGTCCTGGGCGAGGAAAACAAGTTACAAAGAAATGCAACGCTGGTCCCTTTAAAGAATTCCATTTAGTGATGAATTCAGTCTAAAAAATGATATATCGGATATTGAAATCATTTGTTTGTTGGTCTAACCTAACGAGCATGTAGAAATTGAAGCATAAGTGAAATATTATAGAGAAAGTTATTGCTCTTGATATTAGTCTTTCCCAAACACTGCCAGCACATAATGTATAATATTTTTCATGTTAATTTCCTGATGCCCATCAAATAAAAAAGAAACCTTTTTATTTTTTAAATATAATAGCAAGTTGAATTCTCCTACCACAAAATTGTAACTGCTAGCACTATAAACACTAGTTGCTAATACTATTATTATTGTCATTTTATCAAAGTACCATCCTAAGACTGCTAATGTGTTATTTTTCCTTACTTTGTCTTTTATTGTTTTGTTCCAGAGCCTGAAATTTGCTATGTGGATTTTTTGGGGAATATTTTCCTCATGCTGGGTAGTGTCATCTTGCCCAAGTCAACATGGAAATAATCATCACCCATAAAAAAGGTAATGTGATTTATATTTAGAAGTTATAGTCATTTAATGTATAGAAATTTCACTCTCTCTCTCTCTCTCTCTCTCTCTCTCTCTCTCTCTCTCTCTCTCTCTCTCTCTCTCTCTCTCTCTCTGGGTCTTTGCATGTGTACAAAGAACTTAATCGGATGTTTTCGTGCAAGAATTCAATTGTTTAGATTTATTTTTGCATGCCATCGTATCATTGCATAATACCAGTCCTGTATTTTCTCAGGACTGATATTTGGTTCCTTTTGAATTCGTTATCTACAAGATTCGGTGAATGGAGTCCTTTCCTCTGTGCCCTCATCCTTTGAAGTATAATCTATACATGTTTTTTGTGATACCTCCCGGTAAGCTTTTGATCTTTAGTTCGCTTTTCTATTTATTTCATTCCGTTCGTGTTTAAAGGTTTTTTGAGTCCGGCTCTCTATCATGATAAAGTTGACTTTCTGAAAACTAAACATAGTTTTTCAAACACTTGCTTAGCGATATTAGTTTAAGGTAGCGCCAGAATTATCAACGCTAAAAGCAGAGCAATTCTTGGTTACTAATTTGGGGTTCAACGCAATCAAATGGTCTGATCAGTTGGATGAAATCGACTACTCTACTTGCGTTGTCAAACTGCGTTCCAATAAACTATTTATTCGGTTTGTATAAATATTATCGATCGGTGAGGTCTTTTTTATATAAAAGAAAAATTGGGAAGAACCGGGTCTTTCACTGTCTTTGGTTAGAGTTCTCTTGCTTGAGGATACACTCAAGCACACTATTCTATCTTATTTCTCTTCCTCTTGTTTTTTTTTTATAATTAATATTTGAAATATTTATTTAAATGTCGTTACCGTTCTTAAATTATTTTGTTTTAATTGTTCGTTACTTCTCTTTTAGCTTATTTACTTCTTTATTTTGTTTCCTCACAGGGCTAATTTTCCCTGTTGGAGCCCTTGGGCTTATAGCATCGTGCTTTTCCAATTAGGATTGTAGCTTAGTTAATAATAATAATAATAATAATAATAATAATAATAATAATAATAATAATGATAATAATAATACTGAAGCACGTAGTCTTAGGAAACTCATGAAATCAAGATTAATTCTTAGTTGTTAGTATTCTCAATGTAAAGAAATTTATCCCTGGGTCAAGTTCCTGGTATATGTAATGACTATCATATACGACTTTATTTTCATTAGATTTTCTCCTTTTTTCCCCAACTTCTATTTTATTTTTATCGTTTTTATGCGGCTGTTCGTTTTATAACTTTATTTTCATTCGAACAACAATATAACTTAATCGAACGCAACCTTGTGATTTTGGATCCGGTTTCTGGTATGTTTGATGAATATCATATAAGACTATATTCTAGATTTTGTCATTTTCCCCCACCTCTAAAATTTATTTTTATTATTGTCTTGTGGTTCTGCTTTTTATCACTTCATTTTTATTCTCATTCGAACAATTATAACTTCATCGAACGCAACCAAGATTTTACCTTGTGATTCTGTGTAATTTTAGATGATTTCCTCCATTTGAATTTTAACTATGATTATTTTGTCCCATTTCCAACCCCTTTGTCTTTCAATTTCGAGCCTTTTCTAATTCCACTTCGAAACGAAAATTTCCTTAATGCAACGTCAATCCTTTTTAGTCTTATTCCTTTTTATCTGCCAATTGTTATCCCTGATTAATCTGGATGTAGTTCCTCCCTCTCATTCAACACATTTCCGTTATTTTGATACTTTTTGTCGACCGCATCCTTGCATGCCATTGCAAGAATTGAGAGTTCACCAATACCTCAATCTCATTTCGTAATGCATTCAGACCCATGTTTGAAAAGAATCTCTTGGCAATGTATTCATCCTTAAGTCTGTCTTTTATTTAACAGTGTATTGCATTAGCTTGTCTGGGTCCTGAAGTTTGTTTGCTGTGTTATCAATAACTTCTTGTAATCCTTCTTTATACTTACTGTGTTTAACTCTCTCTCTCTCTCTCTCTCTCTCTCTCTCTCTCTCTCTCTCTCTCTCTCTCTCTCTCTCTCTCTCTCTCTCTCTCTCCTATTGCAGATTATGTAAATCTCCCCTCCAGAATTTTCATGAGAATATTAAACGTTTAAAAAGTCTGTTGTATTACAGAGCGACAATTAACTTTATTTAAGGAATTCGTTTACGGACTGTGATGTACACCGCGAGGGACCCTATTCTTCCTCCCCCCTCCCCTTCCTCCGATCGAGGAAACATTTTAAAGATTAACTGAGAATAAGCAGAACAGGGCCAAATTTTAATCCTTTCCTTGTTCTCGTTTTTTTTACGCCCATTGGACACTTGATCATATGACAGATCTTACTTCATTCCCTTTATTGTAGCTCAGCTTTTTATTTGTCGAATCAAATCATGGAGCGTTTTATTTCAGTCTACTTCAGTCGACGAATAATGATGTTTGATTTGGATGTTTGGGGTATATAAAGACCCAACATTTTATGCATTTAATAAACTAACCTAGGAAAAGCTGGCAATATTGGATATAATGTGGACAAAGTAGAGTATGTGAGTTAGTATATAACAGAAATTAGATTGTTACGCCTACTGAGGTCTTTATACCTGGAAAGAAGGACATTTGTTAAATGAAAAAGTGTCTCAAATAAAAGTTTGATATTTGTGTGAATGAAGTAAAATGAAAATTTTTGATAACTATACGAGATTTAAGCAAGAATTTATAGGATAAGTTATGGGATTTCATCTAATGAAATGCGGAGTAACAGGTGTTTCAGGATGGCACAGAGCTGATTAGGGAGACTGAAAAAGATTCCAGATGACTGGGATATTGTGAAAAGGGAGATCTTTTCAAGCGATTGGTATGCAGAACTGGATTTCGAGATTAGAGGATGGAAGAAAAGAAGGTAGAATGGATGGTGAATATTAAGATAGATGGTGTAAAAATGAAAGTAATGAATGAAATTACACTCTTGGGTGCTGATTTTACCGATAGGTGAGAGAATGAGAGTAGAGAGGGCTAGGACAAGGAGGGTTTACTGAGGCAAAGGTTGTGGTAATGCAACTTATCTTTAGATAAATGGAGACTATTCCTTTGATGGGAAACATAAAAAGTGAAAGCTGTTTAGATGAATTAGCTGCACAGTGTTCTGCATATAGTATATGGAGGCTTGAAAGGGTAGGAGGCATAAAATTAAGTCTTTGATAAGAATGTTAGTTGCAGAGGTAAAGATGAACTAGATACCAAGTTCAAAGGAATTTATTGGTCAAGATTATCAAGCTAATATTTTCTAGCATTTCACTTAGCATTTCTTATAATATTCTTAGATATTTTCCAAGGAAACTTTTGTCTTGTATTTGTATCAAAATTCCCTGTTATTCCAATCTCTCTCTCTCTCTCTCTCTCTCTCTCTCTCTCTCTCTCTCTCTCTCTCTCTCTCTCTCTCTCTCTCTCTCTCTCTCTGTTGCAAAACATTTGTTTCCGATGCATGATCAGTATATCTTTCAAGGTTTAGGTTCCCAATTAGTTATGAATAAGAAAATGTTTTACATTTGTCTCTTCAGTATTTTGAATTATCTTTCATCAATAAGACATATTTTATCAATTATTCTTTTATTCCATATTTTGTTGGCCTACATATTAAAAAATTTACTTTTCAATAATTATACACTTGCATTTGTGTGGTGCTGTGAGAATGAAAATAAATGTTGCTTTTGTACACTTCGTCATACCAGACTCATTTGTTTAAGAAATCCCTAATTTGATTGAACGATTTTATGAAACGAGGACGAAATAGTTTATTCAAGAAACAGTTTCATTTATCTAATTTCCTCATAAATTCAGTGTTCGTTGTACATGCGTTACCATAGCTGTATATATACGCCAAAAAAGTAAAGAAATAGCTGAATGAAAAACACATTTGCCTTAGATATTCACTTAATAAATCAAACATTAGCAGGGAATACATTCAGGAATTAATTCTATAATAATTTATTAATAAAGCACTGTCCTATTTTTTCTTTAAATCAGTATTATGTTAGAATTTGCTATGTATATTTTACGTAATCCCAAATTATTCTTTAATCGCTTCATTGAACGCCCTTATAATGTTTTACTCTTATTTTTTTTTTTCAATCCACACACGTATTTCATTAGAAAGTTTCATCTAATATCGATAACACTTATCCTTCAAATTTTCGATATATTTGAAAGCACCTCATTCCAATTTGAAATCTTCCTTAATTTAATTCAATGTTACTTAGATTTTATCTACTTTCGTACTTCAGTAATTTCTTCCGGATTACCCATACTGTACTTTCTCTTTGGCATATTTTCTGTTTTTTTTTTTATCATATTACACTGGTTATAATAATAAATGAGTTTCGGTAAAACATTCTCTCTCTCTCTCTCTCTCTCTCTCTCTCTCTCTCTCTCTCTCTCTCTCTCTCTCTCTCTCTCTCTCTCTCTCTCTCAAAACATGCCCTTCTAATTTCAATAAGCCATTAAAGCGTGAAAACAATACATTATGTTTAATGAATGGAGAGAACACAGAGCCGGGCGATAATTCATTAATCGACATTTCACATATGACTCATTTTGGCAGAGATTAGTGTGATTTTGCGACTTCCCCTCCCCCGCACCACTTCCCCCCCCCCACTAGCCCCCCCCCCTTCCCCTCTTCTTTCCTTAAATGGGTTTTAAAGTTAATTAAACTAATGTTTGACTTGGACTTTTTCCCCCTCCTTTATCCCCTTTTCATTATGTCTCTTGAATATTTTATCGATTGACGTTTATTTTGTCTATTTTTTTTTCCTTAAAAATTTCATAACACAAATTAAATTGAATTCACCATACGCTTCCTTCCCTTTTACGACATTTGGAATCAGTTTATTCTTAACAATATAAACCAGTCTTATTTGTATCTAACTCATCTATCTGCCGATCTCTAGTTATGTACAAGCACACTATCATGTGTACGCACACACGCAGTCATTCGCTTGCACACACTAACACAAAATACACACACAAACACTAACACAAAACCCGCACATGCCTGGTGGAGTAATTAGAACTTTGGGTGTGGAGGAAATGCCTCCCCAAATATCGACGAAGTCACTGGTAGCAGGGTGACGGATTGGCTTTAAGGAGATAGACAAACTGTCTCTTCGGCTGTTACTCCTGATGCCTGGTGGTTGATCTTTCTGGAATTAGTATGGACCGACAGGGGTCACTTGCCTTAGTTAGATAGGCACTGCGCATCACAAGGAACTGGCTATCCTTTGATGTATCTAGCCAATGAATTCTCTATGGATTTAGTCAGCCAATGGAAAGAGAAGATGACAAAATGGCTTCCAATCCCGGGCGTAGCGGGGTGCTAAGAATCTCCCGGTTTATAAGTACTAAAGAAATATTGGAATGTTAGAACCATGAAGCACATTGGGGAGTTACAGCAAGTGGAGGGTGAATTTATTAAATATAGTTTGCATATCTCGGCACGTAGTAAGGGGATTGGCAAGGAAACTTTAGACCATACATACATACATACACACACATATATATGTGTGTGTATTTATATATATGTATATATATATATATATATATATATATATATATATATATACTGTATATATATATACATATACATATATATATATATATATATATATATATATATATATATATATATATATATATATATATATATATTTTTTTTTTTTTTCAGGAAGAACAGATGGAGTTGGAAGAGAAGAGTTAGGAATGATGATAACACCAAGAGCAGAAAAGGCCTTACCTGAATGAAAAGCTGTAAATAGTAGATTGTTACTTGCAAAGTTCAAATCAAAGCAGTGCAATAGGAGTATTATAGTTAGCTATGCACCCAAAAATTATTCCCCTGAAGAAAGGAAAGATGAATACTATAAAGAACTGCAGAGTGCAGTAGATGAGATCCCAGAGAGAGATATGAAAATTGTGATTGGCGACTTCAATGCTAAAGTTGGAAGGAATAATCAAGGGATAGAGATTGTGATGGATGTCGAGGGTCTTGATGAAGTTGCAAATGAAAATGGAGCACATTTCATAAGTTTCTGTTCAACAAACAATCTTGTCATTGGAAGTACTCTTTTCCAGCACAAGACATCCACAAATATACACGGAATTGTGTATGTGGCCAGAAATCAAATGGATCACATTGCCATTAATAAAGAGAGAAGGAGGACTCTGAGAAATGTAAGAAGCTATAGAGGTGCAGAAATTGGTAGGGATCACCTACTCCTCATTGCCACACTGAAATTAAAACTGAAAGCACCCAACAGAAAGGTAGATAGAATACCAAGGTTTGATACAACAAAGTTCCGAGAAGAAGAGCACTGAGAAGCATTTGCAATTGAATGTGGGAATCGATTTGCAGTCTTAGAGACTTTTAAGAGATGAAGAGCAGATGATTAATGAAAATAGAAATCCACTTTCGATGGCATTTGTAGACAATTAAAAAGATTTTGATAGTTTACTTCGGCCAATTTTGTGGAGAGTCCTGCAGTATTATGGAATTCCTCTTAGATATGTAAATTTGATTAAGTCTGTCCGGGAGCGTAGCAAGTGCAAAGTTAATGTGAGTGGTGTCCTATCAAGTGAATTTCTAGTGAACAGTGGAGTACTCCAAGGGAATTAGTTGTTAATTATGCTTTTACTCTCCTCAAGGATTTTGTAATGTACAGAACATTAGGAGATGGTGGAGAAGCATTGTGTTCGTGTGTGTCGTCTCTGCTCTGTATCCAGCCTGTTTATCTTACCGGCGATAGAGCCGAACTCTATTTCCATCTAAAGTTGGTTAGATTTGGGTTTAGTCCGGCAAAATACATTCTGGTTTTTTAACTAATCAGTGAATTACGTATGTTGGAAGACTATAGGGGATAACAGCTGGATTAAGGAAACAATGGTGTTGATAGCCTTATCCCTCAAAATTATGCAGAAAACCATGAATCTTGTCTGCTATAGTTGTTGCTGTTAAGATATATATATATATATATATATATATATATATATATATATATATATATATATATATATATATATATATATACACATATATATATATATATATATATATATATATATATATATATATATATATATATATATATATATATATATATATACATATATATATATATATATATATATATATATATATATATATATATATATATATATATATATATATATATATATATATATATAATGGTGGGAATGGGTTGATTTTTGTTTTAATTATAAAAACTTAATTCGAAACGATCAAATACAGCAAGTGTGAATCAAATCTTACTGTTTACCTTTATTTCTATTCGGTGCTAAGGTTCGAATCCTTGGCCGTACAGAAATGATTAAAAAAAAAAATTTCAGTGGCAGAGCGAATTCAGTAAGGAAAAGGGTGTTTTCAGCTTATTAATATCTTTATACCTGTATCTTTTCCCTATCTGTGATTCACCACAGTCGATTAATAGCGACCGTATTAACATCATACACGGACTAGGTCAACAGAGAACAACTAACCCGTAATCACTCATGTGGCTGAAGTTCCCTTCAAAGGTTTAAAGGCTGCTCATGAATGCCAGGGGTAAGGGACTGTTACATTGAACAGAACAATGCCCTAGAGACTGACCATATATACGCATGATCAGTGCACAAGCGCCCCCCCCCCCCCTCTCCATCCGAGCCTGGATTAGGGAGGGCCAGGCAATGTCTGCTGATGGCTCAGAAGGTAGCCCTATAGGCTCCCCCAAACCCCTCATCCTCAGCTCACAAGGGCGGTGAGGCTGCAGTGACCAAAGAAACTAACGAGTTTGAGCGGTACTCGAACCCCAGTCTGTCGATCACCAGTCAGGGACGTTACCACATCGGCCACCCCAACCCTTTATCTTTGTATTTTCCTTTAACATTCCGTTTCGGCCCCTTCTTTCTGCACTCCGTTTTTGCTTTTTTGTGTTTCATATCTTAGAATTTATTCTTTTCTCTTTCATTTATTTTTTCCCCTAGTCTCCCATTTCCCAGATATTTTTATCTTCAAATCTTCTGTTCTGTTCATTTCTTTGACATTCTTTCGTTTTTATTCCTGTTGTCTTTTATTCTACATTCTTATTTCTTTTATTTTTCTAATTTTTTACTTTTGATATTCACCACTTTTTATTTAGTCTTGCTTATCTATTTATATTTTAATTTCTTCTGAACATTCATCTTTCTTTTCTACTTTTGATTTTCCTTATCAGCTCCTCATTTTCTTTCTAAATCTCTTTGGCTCTGATCCAATTCCTCTCTCTGCCTTTATTATCTACTTTCGTTCTTCTTTTCCTTCGCCCCAGTCTTCCACTATCCATTTTATCTTCCCTTCCAAACTGTATCCTCGAGCACAGTGATCAAAGTCGAGCTGGGGAAACGTTAAAATCTTGTTCTAATACGATTCCTTGGGGCATTCCATGAAGATTTGCATTAATCTAAATGATAATTTGATGGAGAAGGAATAAATTAATATTTTATCAAAAGTTTGTTGATATGTTTGGCACAAAGTAGCAGAGGAGCACAACGAATGTTAGTTTTCATTTCCTTGAGTGGGTAACGTGTTCCTTAAGTGGTTGAGAAACCATTATTGTTATGCCTGTCTGCTACCACATTTTTATTCTTAAATGGTATTGAAGTTTAAAGTTATAGCATTTGTGATACTCATTATGGAAATAAACTATAGGTTACAGTAAGTATTCCATACCATGAAGTTTTAAAACACCAGGGAAGAAACAAAATGTTTAGGTGTGTTGTTTTGAATGTCGATTGTGCAGGTACAGATGTATGAAAGTAGAAAGACGGGAAATAATGAAATTTTGTATTGTGTTGGCTTACTTAGATAATAGGTCAGGGAATGGTAGGTCTTGTTATGTCAAGTACAGGAAATTGTAGGTCTTTTTATTACCTCGAAGATTGTGGGGATGGGATATTGTAGTTTATTTTATCAGCATCATCATCCCATCACCTCCTACGCCTCTTGACGTTAAGGACCTCGATTAAATTTCGCCAATCGTCTTTTTCTTGAGCTTTTCATTCAATACTTCTTCATTTCTGATTTCAAGTCTCAAAGTCCTCAGCCATGTAGGCCTGGGTCTTCCAACTTTCCTTGTGCCTTGCGAAGGCCAGTTAAACGTGTGGTGAACTAGTCTCTCTTGGGGAGTGCGAAGAGCATGCCCAAACCATCTTCATATACCCCTCACCATGGTCTCATCCACATATGGCCCTCGAGTCTATCTCTTATAGTTTCATATCTAATCCTATTCTGCCGTTTAACTCTCAATATTCTTCTGAGGGTTTTGATCTCAAATCTACTAAATTTGTTGAAGATTGTTTCATTGTCATACCATGACTTGTTCAAACTGTAATACAGATCTCACTAAACTGATATATATCCTGATTTTTATATGTAATTTCAGGCGGTTTGATTTCCAAATTTTACTTGACCTAGCCTTTGTCTGATTTGATTTTTTCACTCTTTTATTAAACTCCAATTTCAAAGACCCTGCATTAGAAATCATAGTTCGTAAATACTTAGTCAGGATGCTAGATAACCGATAATCAATCAATCAATCAATCCTAAATACTTAAATGATTCAACCTCTTTAATCCTTTCTCCTTCCAATGATATTTTATCTTCCATTGCATATTATGTTATCACCATCTCTGTCTTTCCTCTATTTATTTTGAGCCCAACCCCCGGTGATATTTCATGCATTCTGGTAGGGAAATATTGAAAATCTTGTGGTGCTCTGCTAATAAGGACAGCATCATCAGTATACTCTAGGTCAACCAATTTCCTATTACCAATACAGCCCCATCCTTCACCATCTCCAACTATTCTACGCATTACAAAATTTATCAGGAGAATAACCAACAACATTAGTGACAACACATCCCTTTGGAGTACTTTGCTGTTCAATGGAAATTACTTTGATAGGACTCCACTAACATTGACTTTGCACTTGTTATGCGCATGAACAGACTTAATCATATTTACATATTTAAGAAGAATTCCATAATAATGCAAAGCTTCCCACAGAACTGGCTGGTGTATACTATCAAAGGCTTTTTCATTGTCCGCAAATGCCATCAAAAGTGGATTTTTTATATTCTATGCATTGCTGTACAACATGTCTCAAAATGAAAATTTGGTCATGCCAACTTATACCTTTTCTAAATCCTTCTTGTTCATCTCTCAGCTTTTCATCAATCTTTCCCTTTAGTCTCTTTAAAATAAGTATAATATATATTTTCATGACAACTGATGTAAGTGTGATACCTATATAATTATTGCATTCAGTCAGATCTCCTCAGCCATTTTCACAAATACTCTTAACTCATATTCATTATATTTTGTCTCGACGCTACGTTCTACGAAATAATCTTATAAGTTGATTTAGATTAAGTCTACATAACAGTATGTCGAAATTATCTTTTTCCCACAATGGAGCCCATAAGTATGGTAAGGTGTGAAAGGTAAGAGATTGGGCGAAGCTCTACCTATTCTTTACAAGCTACAGCAAGGGCCAGTTGATACTCGGTCAGCCAGCCGGGTTTGACAGACACGTACTATTGTTAAAGGTTTTGGGTGTTTTTTTTTTTTTTTTTTGTGGTTTCTACCACACTTATGCAATAACATCTGACTGCACAACCTGGGAGATCAACTACGGGAGTGATGGAATTAATGTTTGTTTGACCCTGCCCTTAGGTAAAAAAAATTCAGCCGAAATTATATTGTATTGCTACAATGCTTGGAGTTGTTAGAGAGTAATATTTTTGTGTTGATATTAATTTATATGTATGAAAGGTTAATTGTTGATGCATATACTTCTATGTTGTAGCATAATGTATTGGCGACAGAGGGGGGTTTATGTAAAGATTTATCTTAAGATCTCATACTTCTCAGAATCAGAGATATCGACCTCCTTTAGACACTTGTTGTGTGAGCTGTCTGTAGGTAGAGCTGGTGCATTTGTAGCCGATATAGCAAGTCACCTGTTGGTTACAAAGGTGATACGAATTCCCTACGGCCGGAGGTGTCACGACTCCAGCGGTCTGCTGTAGTAACTGTTGGCATATTCTGAGGACTCGTTTGTGCGTTGTCTCATCAACTGATACTCTATTTTGCCCCTCTTGTATGCCAGTAACCCGGAGTTGGACATCTATCAGCAGGTTTACAATGAGGCTGTAGAATGTATCAGGAACCATTTCCGAAGCAACTTCGATTGAAACTTCCGTTGAATTGGACAGATTTTCTTTCATTTTACATAATTTGGCATCTTCTCTTAGTATTTTGGCTGCTTGGGTCAGACTTCTTTGTGTCCAGGCAGTTACACTGTTTTTCTCCAAATTATGAAGTTTTTCAAGTGCATCAC
This sequence comes from Palaemon carinicauda, assembly GCF_036898095.1. Lineage (NCBI taxonomy): Eukaryota > Metazoa > Arthropoda > Malacostraca > Decapoda > Palaemonidae > Palaemon > Palaemon carinicauda. Next base: position 5,829,639 of record NC_090727.1, on the reverse strand, counting down.
CAAGATAAACATTGGAAGCGCATATAAAGCCTTCTCCATAGAACTGTTCTAAAATAGACACCCTTGATCCAAAATAGGCTTGTAGCTTGGTCTTGAGGGTGGTTGATCGATAGGAATCTATTGTTTACACTCTTTCGTAACAAAGTCATTTCTTAGGGTCTTGATAAGAAACCTCTCGTAGTTTTCTAATAACCTGACCTCCAGCTTGTCCACAAGCACTCATCATGAGCATTGGGGATGACAATGTTTTTATTTTCCGTCACATGTTGAACTTTAAAATTATTCATGCAAGGTATATGGTAGCAGATGTCTATGGTTACCATATATCCAAACCCAACTAATCGTGAAAAGACGTCTTGTCTGTTGAGCTTCGTGGCCTTGTCAAGTATGAATTTTTTACTTTGATCTGTTGATACTTTTGCTTATGGTTCCTTATTACAATACCATCTGTTTCCACATATTATGCAAATGATTTTTTTATCTCAAATGATTCTGTGCGAGCTCTGGTGGATGATGCAACACATTCATCGGTCTTCATCAAAGATTCTGTTTTCGAACTGTAGGAGCCATACGACAACGTATCCTCTCAGCAAGTCTGTAACTTATGTCTTGTTGTACTAGTTTGTATTTTTCATGCCATTTCGGAGTGTCTCTCTCAAGCCATGATTCATTGCTAATAATAGGCAATAGGCGCTTGGCGACCTCATCTTGTCTCGAAATGTATGCGTTTTAGTCAGACAGAAGACAATTGTTGGACACGATACAAAGGCTTATTGTTGAACAGCTGGCAGATGATGCATTTGTTGTAGTCAGTATTCTCACATTTCTGGCGCTTTTATTTCTGAAGACTTGCTGTTCCTTCAGGCTCCCGCTTGGACTGACTCTCCGCCATGCCATGATACCTGGAAAAGAGAAATACCAGAATTGTAATAATCAATGATAATTAATAAGATTATAATAATAATAATAATAATAATAATAATAATAATAATAATAATAATAATAATAATAATAATAATAATAATAATTATTATTAACACTACATTGAAGAAAATTCAAAGTATGTAACTTAAGTAAACATATTCAAACTATGTTAAGCCGACATCATATAATTTAGAAATGCACCTTTTTGGAAATTCGCACATATTAGGTACTCTATTTCAAATGCTTACTATTCGAATCCAGCAGCTCGTTTGCAAGGTTGTGCACCTGGATGATGTTCACGAAGGTCTCCCCTTTCCAAAATACCCCACAACCTTTTACAACACGCTGTGTCAGGTTTTGTCCAAAAATGGTCTTTGGCTCCTTGACTATGATGAGAAAACAGGTGGGAAGATAAGTTCTCGAGAAATTAGATTTCATAAAAATGGAGTGAATTTTGCGAAAATTTGTTACTAAGGGTTTGAATGTTTTTGTTTAGTAATATTCAGAAATATGGTTTTAGAATAAGACTGTGAGTCGACTGTTTATCAAGCTATTAGCTCTTAGAGTAGATAGAACATTGATGGATGTAACAATAAGAAGAGTTGCTGAATGTATATCTCAAGTATCTGGTTGGAGCAAAATTGTGACTTTCATAATGAAGACGATTAGGGTGATAAAAGATGGACGAAAACCGGATTAGGATCACAAACACAAAAGTGGAAAAGGTAGTGTGGATTATACAATATTCAATTATGATTTTTTTTGGTGACAGGAGTATGTGCTTTTGGAGGTGGATTCTTTGGAAACAGCAATAAGGTCAGGTCTAGTAAAAAAAAATTATATTGTTTAATGTACAGCTACTTGATAAAATATCCATATTTCGTATGAGTGTATGATATCAGACAGCCAATGGCAAGGAATGAGAAACAAAAGGCTGCTAAAGGTTCACCGCAGACGCCTATTAATTCCTCCTGAAGTAAGCGGTTCACAGAAATAGATGGATTTGAAGTGCTTCTTTTGGCAGATTGGTTGATAGTTGGATTAGGTATTAATATTTAGTCACATCTACCGTGGTCCTCGACACCGACATACACCAAACAGTAAATTGGTGTCAAGAATTAGTCGAGATGAAATTTTCACTGCCAAATATATGTTGTATTAAATCTTGGTCGTAGGAGGAATGAGGATGGCGTGGGAAGAATAGGTAGGAAAATAAGAAAGAGAAAGAGAGAGATGGAACAAGGTAGGGAGAAAAGAGTACCAAAAAAAAGAAAAAAAAGAGGACAAGCTTAGAAGGAGAGACAGGTAATGGAGGAGAGAGAGAGAGAGAGAGAGAGAGAGAGAGAGAGAGAGAGAGAGAGAGAGAGAGAGAGAGAGAGAGAGAGAGAGAGAGAGAGAGTATAGAAAAGTAGAATGAGGTGGAGGGGTCGCCCGGAAAGAGAAACGGAGGGAGGAGATGTAGTGAAAGAAGAGGTATATATGTATATATATATATGTGTATATATATATATATATATATATATATATATATATATATATATATATATATATATATATATATATTTATATTTATATATATAAATGTTTGTATATATATGTATATGTATATGTATGTATATATGTGTATGTATATATATGTATGTGCGTATATATGTGTATATATGTATATATATATATAATATATATAATATATATATATATATATATGTCTATAGATATATACAGTATATATATATATATATATATATATATATATATATATATATACTGTATATATATATATATATATATATATATATATATATATATATATATATATATATATATATATATATATATATTTATCTATCTATCGATATATATATAGATAGATAAATACTTAAAAACGACTAGTATATTATTGAAAACCTTTATTCTTTTTCATTATGTTAATGATTCAATCCTGATCTAACCAAACATTGCCATGAAATCACAAGGTTTTGTCGCCTGAGTTTTACTAAACAGAGGAAAGGAGAGAGAAAATAGTGGACAAAAACTTGCAGAACAGACCATTTCCTGTCGACTCATGAACCATAATGATTGTCATACTCAAAAACTTTATTGTTGATTGGGTTTCCCATTTATGGAAATAGTAGGCCATTTTATATTAAATACGATAGGAAAGGTCATAATCATTCGATATTATTATCATTGTTGGTCGTTTTGGTCATAATCTCTATTAAGTAAAATTCATTGTATATCTTTACCTATTTGTTTGTGCATGCAGTGTGACAGTACACCGATCTCCTTATGGCTTAATTTGCATTTAGAAGGAATGCTTATCAAATTATCTTTGAAAAGTTTAACCAAATATCTTTAAAATACCAATAAAAATATATCAAAAGGGTGTATTCAATTTATCCCAGCATTAAATTTTCTGTAACTTGCTACATATAAGAATTCGTCTTTTGTAAATTACTTAAGCCTAAATGTATGAATTACATGTGCCGTGAACCATATTATACGTAATTAAATGCTTCGAAAAACGTGCATAAATATATTTTCTATTTCACTTATTTATCAATACTATTTTTAATATGTTCAAAAGGTTTTCTTGGTAGTGTGCGGATTTTGATGATATTTAGAAGCTGAATATTTTTACTTTGTCGTAATTAAATAAAAAGAGATCGAAATGAAAGTTTCTGTATAATTATCTGAAAAGTATTTCGATACGGGTCCTGCTGTTTTGGATAGTCTTTTGCTCAAAAAATGAAAAAAAGTTAATTTTTTGGATACTAGACAGTGTAGACTAATGTTAATCCAGTCATTGCATTGTTGAGTATATTTCCGCTGTTTATGACGGTACATAATGCACAATTGGGTAAAATAATTTGACTTATTTGTTATTAATAGAATACATTCGGTTATTGATTTGAAATTTATTTTCTTTACAGGTAAGTGTGCAACCAATTTTAGTTGTGGACATAAAGATAACTACGGAAGGTAAGGTTAAGTCAACATATGGTCGTTTTAATTTTTAAGGATTATTGTGATCGTATTTGATGTTTAT
>NC_090727.1:5815666-5820666 GCF_036898095.1 Palaemon carinicauda | reverse complement strand
AGGACTCTCGGAAACCCGAGTTTCTTTACTTGAGATTACCCAGGACGATACAGACACCATTGCCATTACTCCTCAGAAAATATTTTGCATATCAGCAAAGTTTAGTAATTTATGCAAAGTTTATTAACTTATTTGATTAATTCATAATATTTGATAAACATTAATTATTGTGAATTTAAATCCTCTTAATATCAACAATCAGTACAACTACTTAGGAATTTCAAAGGCACAAATCCCACTAATAAGTGTACGTGACCCCGCGCAAACAAACTGTTTCTCTTAGTTCCTGTGGACTAACTGTAACACCAAATATTTATTATGGATACAAATGTTGATGTTTTGTATAGAATTTCTTGGAAACACAACTTACTCAAGATTATATTATATTAAAGAAATGTTTTTTTTAATACTAATATTCCTGCTGTAAACATCGTTGGTATTTTCCATTCAACAACTTCAACTGAAAACATAGTACGATTCTCGTAAACCAAAGAAGCTCTTATTTCTTTATTTGTTACGTGAAAGAGAAGAGTTTGGAAAGCATAATTGAGGAAAGGAAGCCAGAATGGAGAAATAGTGTAAGGCTGAAAAGAATAAAGGAAAAAAATATCGCAAACAAAATATTTCATTGTGGGATAAAAGGCTTAAGAGGATTGCATCCGACTTGAAATCCCTCTTTTTCTTTCCGGGTTTCACAGTTTGTCCAGACTTTCCCTTTTCATTATCTTTATCATTTCCCTTTTCCTTACTTTTATCATCTCTATCTAACGTCCTCTAGCATCAGAGGCTCTTCTGTCGGTCAAAAGCTTCGTAGAGGGTTTGTTACAGCTGGTGCTAATATGTAGGCCTACATATTAAAAGGGCTCTTGTTTATACGGAGAAGAAGGGATTGGCATGACTTCGGTTTCATCCGAATTCCATGTTTTTTTTTTTTTTTTTTTTTTTTTTAGTGAAGTCGTAATATCATAAGCTTAAATTCCATTCAAAGTTATACTTTCCATCTGCACAGTTTTGTATGTGCGTTTGTATGTCTAATAAAACACTTTGTGAATTTTCACTTTTAACCCAAAGGACTTTATAGATCTAGGGTTATTTGCTTCCCTGTTTTCAATTCTTTTTAAAAGAACAGATTGAACAAACGATCTCTCCCAATGCCTGTGGTCTAAGAGTAGCAGTAAATATAGATTATGGATACAAATGTCGATGTTTTGGATTGGGTTTTTGGAAACACAACTGGATATTATGATTTTTAAATGTGAATGTTTTTAATCCTCATAAATGTTCTTACTGTATACTACCTTGATATTTTGAATTGGTTATTATTATTATTATTATTATTATTATTATTATTATTATTGTTATTATTATTATAATCTAAGCTACAACCTTACCTTGAAAAGCAGGATGTTATAAGCCCAAGGTCTCAAACAAGGAAAAATAGCCCTGTGAGGTAAAGAAATTAGGAAATAGATGAACTAAATGAGAAGTAATGAATAATTTAAATAGAATATTTTAAGAACAGTTGCTTTTTTGTTCTTACGGACAGCATTAGATAAGAAAATAGCTTTTTAATAGAAAGAACTTTTATTTATATCTTGAGCTAATGCGAGAGAGAAACAGATTAGAAAACCACTTTTGAGTAAAATCAAAGAAACGTCTCCCGTTCAATTATTAAATTCTGATGGATGTGATCCATTCTTGACCCTTTAAATTTGTTAGGACTGAGGTATTATACTTGAAATTTCCATGTATAATCTTTGATTATGAACAACAAGACTGGGATACTGAATGGTATTCCCTTTAAAGTGACAATACTGATAGATTTCTTTCTGGAAATATCTAGTTGTTTTAGGCTCGGGTTTATCAGAGAAAGACATTTGCCATTCCTTTTAAGTTCGGTCGATCCGTGGTCACCATCCCCATATCAAACGCAAACGCTGAACGTATTTTCTCTATGGTAAACTAATATACAATTGCTGGTTTTTTAGTTCTTCCACTGCACAGAGATTGCACCAGATTTAATCCTTTCATGGTCATTCTGGGATCTGCAAATAAGGATATATCCAGTCATTAATAGATTCATCAGCAACAAAAGAAGATGACAAGTCTGGACATTTCTGGTTTTAAAGAAATTGATAGGAATAAAGATGATAGACTATCTGAGTTATACAGAGGCAGATCATACAACAGGGAATTGGGGATCTTTAGAAGCAGAAGACAGACGAATTTAGAAAATAATACAAGTTAGTTTAATACTTATCTTATATATGTTTGTAGTGGTAACTTATGTTTCTAAAGGTTTCTTTTCATATGTTCAGTACACCTACGTTCTTTCACAAGTTATAACGAACCATACATGACTGATATGTTAAGTGAATTAATAACCATGAATAAAGTTTATACTATGATTGAAAAAGAATATTGATCGGCTGTTCGTTCGTTTTAGATTACCCTACCTTATGTAAAACATATGTTCTTGTGTTGGCAACCCGTAAATGAGAACTAAGCTGACAAAAGCAAAGCAAAAGTAAGTGAAATTGATGGGCAAAACCCATAGATTTTCGCATAGGTCTATCCATAGAAAGGCACAACTGTATAAAGGCAGGAAATATGTATCAAGAAACAAGCTGATAAAAATATTTTGTAATAACCAAATATTGCCAAAATCTATGGAAAATAATTTTGGATATAGCATTGAACACGATCAAATTCTTTCCTTCGCAAATAAATTATTTTTATCCTCACACTTTGTTCATAGAATACTCCAATATTTTTATCATTCGATCAATGCAAACATCCTCATTTCTCTTCTCCAAGCGAGACCTGAATGTACCAAGACCCGTATGGCATAAGGCAAGCAGTCTCAGTCGGAAAGAAATATCCATCAGTAAACATTAGGATGTTTTCATCATAAACAATTCCGACTCGAGACTGAATTCAGTTATTTTAATCGGTTTAAATTAAAGGCAAAAATAATGGATATTTGTCTTAATTAACAAGAATAAAAGTGACCATTTGTTACCTTGAATGGAGGAAATCTTTTGGGAAAAAGATATAACAGAAACAGGCTAAGAAATCTTTATAATCATATCGTTTATATCTATGTATTGTTGCATTAGGCTTATAATAATACTGCTTTCTCTTTAAAAGTTATTCTGTTACGCAATATTGTCTGCTGGACTAGAAAGCGACTGTCTTTGACACATTTCCGTTGGAAGCCATTTTTAAAGAGCTTTTATGAACATTTTGCCATATCATTAGAAGGTCTTTGACTTCTATTTATGAAGTGGCATACTTCTAGTATTAGAGGTTCTTTGTCCTTTATTTTAAGGTGTCATACATGTAGTATTAGAGGCTCTTTGACACCTATATTAAGGTTCCTCACCTTTAGTATGAGAGGTTCTTTGACCTCTATTTAGTAGCTCTTTATCTGTAGCATTAGGGGGCCTTTGACATCCACTTTGAAAGTGCCATACTTCCAGCATTAGAGGTTCTTTGTCCTTTATTTTGAGGTGCCATATATCTAATATTAGAGGCTCTTTGATCTCTATATTGAGGCTCTATACCTCTATTCTACGAGGTTCTTTGACTTCATTTTAGTAGCTCTTTACATATAGCATTAGAAGGTCTTTGACATCTACTTTAGAAGTGCCATACTTTTCGCATTAGGGTTTTTTTTTTACCTTATTTTGAGATGCCACACTTCTAGTATTAGAAGCTCTTATGACCTCTATATTGAGGTTCCTTAGCTCTAGTATTAGAGCCTCTTTGACCTCTATATTGAGGTTCTTTACCTCTAGTATTGGAGGTTCTTTGACCTCTATTTAGTAGATCTTTACCTCTAGCATTAGAAGGTCTTTGACATCTATTTTTGAAGTGCCATATTTCATAATTTAGAGCCTCTTTGACCTCAGTTTTGAAGTGCCATACCTCTAGCATTAGGTAAACTTTGAACTTCATTATGAGGAGCCCTACTTCTTGCATTTGAATTATCCTCTTTCGATATATTTGTCATGGCTATTTTCACTTGGCTACAACTGATTTTTGCATCTATAAAGACACACTTCTTTCACAGCATTCACATCCCATTCACTTTCCCCCAACATCAAAGATCCACATGAAAGGCATCTATCTGTCATTGTGTAGTTTTATCTTTACCTTTAGCTCAATATAAATATTGTCATGTATGAGGCCCTTGTCTTACACTGCACAATAAAACGTTTATTTCTTACTTGTTCTACTTATTTTTTCTCCATTATCATTTTAATATTTTTTTCGTTCTCCTTTATTACTATTAATCCATTTTTGTTGTAAATATTAAAGATCAAACCTCCTGCCAAAACAAGACTGGGAACGCCCATGAAAAGTCCCGCTTTGCACCAGTTGATAGATACATATGAAAGAGAAGAATCTAACTAGAGAATAATATTACTAGGATTCTCTGTCTGTATAGATTGCCTTACCTTGTGTAAGACATGAGCTCTTGCGTTGGCAGTCCGTAAGTTTTACTAGGAGGAAATTGCAGGGTATCTTTGAATTCATATTTTGCCGATAAAAAGTTAGAAAGTATTATGCAAATTCTATTAAAATATTGTATTAATTTTATTTATAATGATATTTGTAAACAATCATTACTTTTCATTTTGATCTAGATAAAATTTTTATTATTTAACCAATATTATAGTATCGTGAGAGCTTTAAAATGATTTTAGAACAAAAGTCATTCTTGGGAGATATGCCATATTGAGGAATAGGATGGTCTTCCATTAGTTGCTTTCAAAAGCCGGAGACTCTAAGAATTTGATTTTCTCTCTGATTGGATCTCTCTTTTGGAGCTAAATTTATCCATTTTTATTATTTCATGAGAAGGAATATTGAAATCGAGCAGTATGGTACCGTCTTTAAAGATTTAAATTAGAAGGATGGTTAGAGTTATAAAAAAATCTTATTTATCATTCATATTACTTCCGGATTAACATTCCACAATCGGCCACAGCTGG
>NC_090727.1:5808166-5810666 GCF_036898095.1 Palaemon carinicauda | reverse complement strand
TTCTTTCCATTTTCGCTCCTTAATATTAAAAAAATGGAATATTTTAGAGGAGTGTTGAGAGGTCAGTGCACCTCAAGTGGACCACTGTAGACATTGATGAAAGGTCTTTCTGTTTTCTTTTCAGCTTTCAACTCGATCTCCACTTCTGCTTCCTATTTTTAATCTTGCTTTCTAACATCTCCTTTACTTCACTTTCTACAACGGAGATTTTCCCCTTCTGATCCAAATTCTAACTGAAATTTTCAAAAAAAAAAGAAAAAAAAAAAAACCTCGGAATATAGTATTTCAACTTGTGATTATTATTATTATTATTATTATTAGGTCTAGCTTATTTATGCGCTGGAGGGGAGGGGTGGGGCTGCCGCCCAGCGCCAGCGGGGGAGGGGAGGGCGGGCAGCCGCCCAGCGGGAAGGTGAGTGGGGGCAGCCGCCAGCGGGGGAAGGGAGGGCGGGCAAGCCGCCCAACGGGGGAGGGGAGGGGGTGGGCAGGCGCCCAGTGCCAGCGCGTGGGGGAGGGGGGGGAGCAGCCGCCCCTACGCCAGCGGGGGAGGGGGAGTGGGGCAGCCGCCCAGCGCCAGCGGGGGAGGGGAGGGGGGGGGCAGCCTCCCAGCGGGGGAGGGGGAGGGGGGGCAGCCACCATGGCCAGCGTGGGAGGGGAGGGGGGGGCAGTCGCCCAGCGGGGGAGGGGGAGGGGGGGCAGTCGCCCAGCGGGGGAGGGGAGGGGGGCAGCCGCCCAGCGGGGAAGGGGAGGGGGGCAGCCGGCCAGCGGGGAGGGGAGGGGGGGCAGCCGGCCAGCGGGGGAGGGGAGGGGGGGCAGCCGGCCAGCGGGGGAGGGGAGGGGGGCAGACGCCCAGCGGGGGGAGGGGAGGGGGGCAGTCGCCCAGCGGGGGAGGGGAGGGGGGCAGTCGCCCAGCGGGGGAGGGGAGGGGGGGCAGCCGCCCAGCGGGGAAGGGGAGGGGGGCAGCCGGCCAGCGGGGAGGGGAGGGGGGGCAGCCGGCCAAGCGGGGGAGGGAGGGGGGCAGACGCCAGCGGGGGGAGGGGAGGGGGGCAGTCGCCCAGCGGGGGAGGGGAGGGGGGCAGTCCGCCCAGCGGGGGAGGGGAGGGGGGCAGCCGCCCAGCGGGAAGGGGAGGGGGGGCAGCCGGCCAGCGGGGAGGGGAGGGGGGGCAGCCGGCCAGCGGGGGAGGGGAGGGGGGCAGACGCCCAGCGGGGGAGGGGGAGGGGGGCAGACGCCCAGCGGGGGAGGGGAAAGCCCCGCCAGGCCAACGATATAGAGTTGCTGTATCAGGCTTAGTTTTAAGAAAAAAAAAATGCCGAAGTCTTCATAAGAGAATGCATGTTTATGGAGCTCCTGAGGTATTTTTAAGAAAGTCTTCAGAGAAGAATTGCATTCTTTTGAGGCATACATATTCTCTCTCTCTCTCTCTCTCTCTCTCTCTCTCTCTTTTCATATATATATATATATATATATATATATATATATATTATATATATATATATATATATATATGTATGTATATATATATATATATGATCACCAAAACCTTTCCTGAATTCCACATTTTTTAAAAAAGCGAGGTTGAGGAGAGAGAGAGAGAGAGAGGAGAGAGAGAGAGAGAGAGAGAGGAGAGAGAGAGAGAGAGAGAGAGAGAGAGAGAGAGAGTCTATTTGTATCCAAGAAATTCTTCTTTGGCTTCAACTGCGAGTCCAGATGTCTTCAGGTATGAAGGAAGAAAGAGAGGTATGAATGAGAGAGGAGAGAGAGAGAGAGAGAGAGAGAGAGAGAGAGAGAGAGAGAGAGAGAGAGTCTATTAGTATCCAAGAAATTCTTCTTTTGGCTTCAACTGGAGTCCAAATATCTTCAGGTAATGAAGGGGGGGAGAGAGAGAGAGAGAGAGAGAGAGAGAGAGAGAGAGAGAGACGGGAGAGAGAGAGAGAGAGAGAGAGAGAGTCTATTATTATCCAAGAAATTCTTCTTTTGGCTTCAACTGGAGTCCAAATGTCTTCAGGTAATGAAGGAGAGAGAGAGAGAGAGAGAGAGAGAGAGAGAGAGAGAGAGAGAGAGAGAAGAGGAGAGAGAGAGAGAGAATCCACAAGATTAAGAAATACTGAAATCGTAACATTTATCTCCTAAAACGTTTCTGAGGCAAATCTAACTCTCTGAAGGAATTCTGGAAGCGTTCTTGTTTCATCTTCATTCATTCCGAGAATGTAATGTTCGCCTTCCCTATCAATTTCTTTGTATTCGTGTTAACAATTATGGAAATCATTAAAATATTAAGGAATTCTCTCTCTCTCTCTCTCTCTCTCTCTCTCTCTCTCTCTCTCTCTCTCTCTCTCTCTCTCTCTCTCTCGTAGGAATCTTCAGTGTCTCCGGAGGAAAACAGGAGAAATTTTACACAAGACGAATTTTCAGTTCTTTTCCAAGGTTTTCATTTCTTAATTTTTCGTTCGTTTTCACTGCAATTATGGTAAATTCTATCATATTTTAATGGCCGGTTTA
>NC_090727.1:5795666-5803166 GCF_036898095.1 Palaemon carinicauda | reverse complement strand
CTATCTCACTGACTAGCTTCATCAACCATATTTAACAATTTACCTATACTACTGATCTCTTTATATATATATATATATATATATATATATATATATATATATATATATATATATATATGTATATATATATATTTATATATATATGTGTGTGTGTGCGTGTGTGTATATATATATACATATACATATATATATATATATATATATATATATATATATATATATATATATATATATATATATATATATATACAGAGAGAGAGAGAGAGAGAGAGGAGAGAGAGAGAGAGAGAGAGAGAGAGAGAGAGAGAGAGAGAGAGAGAGAGGTGTATAGGGTAGCTGTTTGTTCGTCTTCATTCATAAAGTGGCTTATACGACTGGAGTGTATAGTAACTACGTCATACTACAGTAGAGTATCAATGAGTGGGAGGGCCTTCAGTAGTGACGATCTACTGTACATAGCCTCTCTCTGGGTACGTGGAAATTTAGCTAAGTTACCCTTTCAATTTCTCTGGTAAGTGCCTTTATTATTCACATTAGACATTATTGCATATTTTTGCCAATTAGGCTGTGGCTTCAAATACCTATTTCCAAAATGTGACCCATATCCGATGTTTTGGTATGATTTTATCAACGAAAATCAATTGGACACGGCCCTGAAATGCATAGTAGTGATTGTTTTTTAAAATGAAATAGTTTCACTCGGTTTTCTTTGTTCATTCTCCAATATGAATATGTATAAGCACAATTCTGGTGCGGTTGACATTATTGTGCAGTCGTTGTGTCGAAGAAATACATTTTCTTTGTAACATATCTATTCCTTTTTGTTGTTAAAAATTAGGATAGGTGTGAGGAAACAATTAAAGCATATATTTGTTAATTTATTTGTCTGGTTAAAGATGAAATCTTTCATTTTGTGAAGTGCAGAGTGAATGACAACAAAGAATTTCACATTTAAACTCTAAGTAAAACATGGACGACACATCAGACAGACACATTTTCCATAATTAGTTTACGTTTGTCATAAATCACTTCAAATTAATGTTCAGATTGCGAACACATGATTTTTAGAAATAATGTATTTTTTAACGTATTAATGGAGGCCATTAAATGGAAATATATCTGTATTTTTCAATCCCGGAAAATATATTTAACTGGCAGGATTTTTGCCAAAGGTATAAGGAGATTATGAATGGCTCAGCATTACGTAAGTGGCAAGAGCAATTTATGAGTCATACATCTTAGGAAATACTTTGTCCGAAGTGAGTAAAGAGGCAGATTTAATGCTTTCCTCCGGGGGGTTCTTAGAAGAGTAATTACATTATTCAAACGGAACATATTTTTCACAAAGTGGATTATTTCATGATTCATTTCTCTCCCGTACTATGATGGGTTTTTCTTAATAACCATTTCATCATAAGCACCTGCATGGAAAATAGCAGCAAAGGAAAAGCATCTACACTAAAGCTACATTTTTACGTAGCTTGGCAGGTCTAGTAAAGTAGGAAAAGGGATGTGATGAAAAATAATTTTAACACAAAGGAGGCAAAAAATTTCCTAATGGAAAGATGTAAAAGTACAGGAAAACGGAATTGGGAAGAAAATGTTCCAACTTTACAATAGAGTATCAACGCCCGACGATTAAGTAAACACCTGTTTCATACAGATCTACGGACTTGAAATCGCTATAATCTTGTTAAATTGTTTGATTATACAGATATGAATATTCATCAGATTGTTTGAATGCCAGTGTGCACATGTAAAATATACATCGATAAGTTATATTATATATCTTTTCGAAGGTATTCTCGTCAAAAAGTAAGTACATGTAGTTGAAAGAAGGATTATTTTGGTATCAGAATTAAAGGGCAAATAAAAAATCTCGCGAAAGAGAAAAAGTGTGAATGTTTATATTTAGGTATATCATAGAGGGCTTGGTAAAGAAAGTATCTGCTTCTGAAAACGGTATTCCTAATTGCCAACGCTTCGTAATTAGCAGGAATACTTCTTCCATATCCCGTAATAAAATACAAGTATTCATGGTAAAAATAGTTTATGAATATTATAAAATCAAAATTAAATCAAATTGAAATTAGTAAATTAAAGAATTTTAAATTAATACAAATAGAAGCATAAGTTAAAACAAAAATAAAAAGTATTGATGTGAATGAACGGAAATGAATGTCATAAACGGAAACAAACAAAACAAAAAAGATGATTCAAACTACCATTCAATACAGTTGTTTAATCATCATTAAGACCAGAATGGGTATTTCATTGTGATTGGATACTTAGCGCATGATACTAAAGTTTTTGCTGTTGATGTTACTTTTGCATATTGCAGCATGATTTCGAATATTTAAGTGTTCTGGGGTGAATATTCTGTAACTTCATAGTTTATATATGACATCTATTTTCACGTTAATACTGATCTTAAGATATTTTATATTCTTCACTCTTCACCTTTCATATGAAGTTTGTTTATTTCCTTTTTCTCCTATTCCTTTTGGTATGTTCCTCCTTAATTAATACAACATCGCCAACCTTCAGTAATTTATGAGTAACGGGTCGATACCGCCCCTTCCTGTCAACTGCTTGCTGAATCAGAGTACCTAGAAATTCATTATGATAGGTCTCTATTAAAGTCTGCCTAATTTTACACAACTTTTCGTAATTCTGAGAAATAGCTTGATTATCAGGGTCAAATTCTGGATCTTCAACTGAAAGAGGTTGAAGATTAGGGATAAGGTTTAGAGAAGTCAATTCATAGCCTCGCACGAGCTGTTCCGGCGTTATTGGTTCGGGAACGTGGTCAGTCTCAGCACGAACAGCTTCTTTGAAGGCTATAGGTCGTCGATTAATGAGATGCACAATATTACAGACAAGAAATTCAAAGTCTACATACGTCAATACAAAATTCTTAATTGCTCCAAACATTAATCTTTTGACCATTTTTACACAGACTTCTACTAATGATCCCAATTCACTGCAGCCTTTGAAATATTGCTGAAAGGAGAGGGGTTTTACATTATTTTCCTCAAAATATAATTGCGTCTGAGGGTCACTAATGAAGGAAGTTATGGTATTACCTCCTGCCACCAACTGAGTCCCAAGATCACTAATACAAAGTTGAGGAATCCCGTACTCAAAGCAGTGTAGCTGAAATGCTCTTAAAAATTCTGCAACATTCAAACTCCTGCAAATTTTGAGGTTAACTGCCCTAGACCAAGTACAGGTGATACATAGTAACCAAACCTTACGGGTCTCTTTTCCATCCTTCGTATTGAAGGGTCCTATATAATCCATAAATATGTTAGAAAAAGGAACCGTAGGAGGATCTGCTCTGAAGTCTCTGTAAAAGTTCTGATTTAACCTTATGTAACGATTATTAAACCTACGACAATGAACACACTGTTTAAGAGCCTTTTTCACAACTGAGAAATGTTTAGGGATGTAATAATGCTTTCTGAGCTCTGTTAATACAGAATAACATCCTGAATGTAATAATTTGAGGTGTGCATCCCAAATAATTAGTTTGGTCAAATAACTGTCTGGGTGCAATAATAAAGGGTAATTTCCACTTAAGCCATAATTCCATTTTTTGAATTTACTCTTAACTCTCAGAAGACCCTGTGAATCTAAAAATACATTAAGTTGCGTTATAATAGGAGGAATGTCTTTTCTGGAATTAAGACCATGCTGTAGGTAAGAATATACCGCAGGATAATGCTTTCTTTGTTCATTGTTTAACAAGTAATTTATAGCCTGGGAAAAGTAATTAGCGACTGGTGAGCAAGCAATTTTCGCTTTCAGCTTCCACTTGTGCACCACTAAGAAAATATTGCGAAAAATCAATACAAGTTTCCTGAAATTGGAATAATTATTAATATCAATAAGATTGTTAGCAACTTCAATAACCTGAGCTGTGGAAGGAGTTGCTTGAACTTCAGTGGGCATCTCAAATGCTGGTATGGTAGTTGACAATTCTGGAACTTCATTTATACTTAAATTTGGTCCTGAAAAAAAGCAAGAATTTTGCAACTGGTTGTATGACACACATCTGGTGATTATGTCCGCAGGATTGTTTTTCCCTGAAATAAAGCTAAATTTTATAGGAACCGTTTCACACATTCTTTGTATATTATGAAGTCTATTTACGACAAATGGAGAATGTTTATTTAATTTGTCCAATTTCAAGGCAGCAGAGTTCAGCCAATGTAAGGCACAGTGAGAATCAGTATATACGTAAATATTATTAACCTTTAAGGGTTTTAAGCAAGCAGATCCAGACAAATCTTTGTAAATCTCAAGAGCACACTCAACACTTAAATGTATTGCGTTAAGTTCCAGAGAGGGCATGGATTTACTCTTAAGTTGCTTATTTACAAGTCGGTTTTTGGCATGTATAAAGCTTAAGCGATTGGATTCAATATGCTGTAAATAGAGTACACAACCAAATATGTCCTTACTTGCATCTGAAAAAATATAAATATCATAATTGCCATCTCGTGGACCAACACACCTAGCAATTTTTAAAGGAGGAGCTCTGTTGGTTTGCCTGCAAATATTAATCCATTCTCTCTGCAATTCTTGCGTTAATGGTTGATCCCAATGTAAATTCTTTTGACACTGTAATTGATGCATGAACAATCTACAGCGGTTAAACAATGGCATATTAAAACCAAAAAGGTCAAACTGTGAAGCAATTGTTTGTAAGAGACCTTTTAGTATTAGCGTTGGGATCAAGAAAAATTGGTTTAGTGAAAATTTCGTCGGAACATCGATCCCAGTTTAAACCAAACAACTTGTTACGTAAAGGCGTAGCTGCCTCGGCTTCGCGGTCCACTTCATCCTGTAAAGTTGAATCATTAGTTACAACCTGCTGAATGTCAAATTTATAGGGATTGAATATATTCGAAAGCTGTTTATACGACCACTCTAACTCCTCTGAAGTATTGGCAGTAATGGCCCCATTGTCCATATAAATCATGGAATAGATAGATTTCTTTAAATCTGCTATTCGAGAATCCTCTGAAGGTTGTAAAACAAGTATGTAATATAATGAAATCATTAATAAAAAGGGACTACATCTAAGGCCAAAAGGTAATCTTACATTCTTAAAAGCCAATAAGGAAAAATCGCCTTGATTCACATTTTTGTACTAAAAAAATAACAACTTAGACTGATCAGTTTCTGTTAAAGATAACATATTAAAGGCTTTCTTAAGGTCAAATATGAGTAACTTTTGGTCAAATCTAAGCTGTAAAAAGGAAGATGACAATTTTTGGTTTAACGTAGGCCCTGAATACATGCACTGGTTATGTGACAAAGATATATTATTAGAAGAATCCCTAAGGTTGGACAAAAATACAATCCTACATTTAGTACTATCCCTATCCAGCTTAAAGATAGGCATGTGTGGTAAAAAAGAATGTTGAGGATTCTCACTTTTAAACACCTCTAAATCATAAATGGGTTCAATTATGCCTGCCTTCAATTGCTCCTTAATTGTTTGGTCAACGAGCTGCAAACGTTCTGGATGTCGTTTAAGTCTCTTGAGGTTAGACCTTAATATCAACTTGGATAGATTTTCATTCTTTGAAAGTAAATGAGAAACTTTCCCATTCCACAGCAAGGGAACGATAATACGTCCATCAGACTCCCTACGACGAAGGGTTTTGATGGTAAATTCGACCAACTGGTTATTAAGTTCAATACTTTCATCATTGTAGGAATTCTGATCGTAATTTAAGTAATAATTGCATTCAGACTCTAGAAGTTGATCAGTGGCCTGTTGCAGTGGTTTCTCCATAAGCATGCCTCTTTCGTTTATTACAGAAAATGAACAGTTTACCTCAAAGTTAGTATTAATGTCATCATCGGCAAAAATATCAACTTTAGAGTTCAGCAGAAAGGAACTACTCTGGATATGAATAGCAGAACTACACTCAAATGGGTTACTAACAGCCGAGGTTGGCACTCTCTTATCAGCTAAATTATCAATATTCTTAATCATTAAATCAATGCTACCAGACAGCAAAATACCTGCATGACACTCTGTATACATCGATGAATTTATTCCTCCAAAAACTGTATCTGTACCTGCAATACAATAAGCGAAGTCTGTACCTGAAATGAGCTGAACATTATCAATTTCATGAGAAAATTTATTAAGGAATTGATCAGCTAATTTAACACCTTGTGCCTGAAATTTATCAACTAATCTACCAAGCAGAGGTAATTTCAATGCTACATTAATGTTTGGTACAACCAAGCAATAAATTATAAAGGATTTATCTCCAATCGTAACAGGAACTTCAACAATTTCAGTAAAATACTCCTTGTTACCATTAAACCCATTAACTGTTAGCTTTACTGTAGAGTTAATGATTTTAAGATTATTCTCCTCCGCCAATTTCTTAGTGACAAATGTGCTCTGCGAACCACTGTCCTTCAGTCCTCTGTAAACAGTCCCCCCAACTTTAAATGAAAAAGTGGGTAAAATTGAATCACCATGACAAGTGGGAAGGACGGCAACACCGCTGCTTATTTGAGGAGAAGTTTCTACCTTGGATTTGCAGTTATTAATATTATTAGAGTTTCTGCCTGGTGACGGACTCCTATCACACAGATAAGTCATATGCCAGCTGTTACAATTTGAACAGCGTCTCTTGAATTTAAAACGACACTTACCGGAGACATGATTAAACTGGCCGCATTTTACACATCCATTTTTAGACTTTAAAATATGCACTTTATCTGTAGAAGAAAGAAAATTAGGGCACTTATGAATAAAGTGAAATTTATCAGTATTTCCAACCGTAGAACACAAAGAACACAGAGGCGAGGACCTGTCATTATCATATGTTACTGCTTCCGCAGCTCTCTCTTTACGAAGAGGGAGTGTTAATGTCTTGACAGGTGAAGCTTTACATTTCAAACTTTCAACACCTTTCCCGTCATTTTCGTACCTTTCGCAAGCTGCAAAGAAATGTGAAATAATGTCATTTAAGGAAGGATGAGTCTTTCCTGTAATATTAATAAGATGGCGCTGAAAGCGACCATTTAAGCCATGCCAAGCAAAATATCTGACAAATTCATCCGCTCCAATGTTAAAAGTCTTGACTGCTTCGCATACTGATCGGAGGATGGAAATAAATGTGAAGGGATCATCACCCTCTCTTAGACTTAACTCCGTAATTTTCCTAATTGCATTGTTTTTACAAACCTCCTTAGAAGCAAAGGCGGAAATCAATAATTCTTTGGCATCTACATAACGCTGTTTGTCAGCTTCCAGAGAACATAATAAAGTCTTTGCTCGACCGTCTATCTGTTGCTTCAACAATAAAAGTAAATCTCTGTCTGGATACTGAAATGCATTAGTTGTAGCCTCAAACTCTGCTATAAATTTCAAGAAATCTTCTCCTTCTTTGCTTGTAAACTTAGGAAGAGGAGCTGTTGGCTGTTTCAGTAAACTGCGGGCCACGTCGGGAATATTAGAAC
>NC_090727.1:5728166-5788166 GCF_036898095.1 Palaemon carinicauda | reverse complement strand
TCACTAAAGTTCTGCTGGCTATTTTACAAATAAACTTATGATTAGGCCTATATGAAACCTAAAGTTTATAACATGATTTTGAATATTACGTTAAAAATGGTTGTCAAAATTCATAAAGTTTCAATCCTTAATTATATATGTTGGCTTATATTAATTACGCATAGATATAAGCCAAGAAAATCGTGCTTAGAATTAAAGTTAATTTTGACAAACAATCCTTTGTGAAACTGTCTAAGTAAGTCTGACATGCAACGGATTTGCATTTAGCCTTTTTCCGGCGTAAATATTTAAATAGTGACTTAAATAACAACATATTAAACAATGACTGATACTTTATGGCTTGACTAATGAATAGCATTGCATTATGCTTTATTAAGGCTGGACAAACATGTCAGATCATAATTTATGTGGACTGCCTAGAGAAGAGGAAAAGCAGCGTGCCACATGTTCAAAGCAATTTAGTGGATAATTCATTTATTCGAAAATCAAGTATCACATACAAAGCAAGGTTTTAAAAAGAGTGAATTTTCTATTAATAATTAAATCATTTATAACATAATAAATCCCTTTTTAAGTATGAAGTAGAATATGGTTTGGAGAATTGGCAGAGACTTAGCGCACCATTGTTGGAAAACAAAACAAAGTCAGGTGTATTCGTCTCTCTCTCTCTCTCTCTCTCTCTCTCTCTCTCTCTCTCTCTCTCTCTCTCTCTCTCTCTCTCTCTCTCTCTCTCTCTCTCTCTTATTATTGTCTCCCTGAAATATATTATTTTTATTCGAGAACTCTGCCATTTCTTGATATATATATATATATATATAATTGTTGATATTCCATTGTTTATTCCCGATTAAACGTATTCAAATTCTCTTTGAGTGTTTCTTCTTCTTCGCAACTTCGACCATTTTAGATAGTTGGCCATTTAAGCACATTGCCAAACTACTTTTATGTACTTCTTTTATGTACTTTAAATCTCATGTACTGTACTGTACATTCTTGTGGTATCATTTTATAATGTGGAATTTGCTTCGCCATGATTTGCTTTCGCAACATTTAGAGGAAATTATTATTATTATTGTTGTTGTTGTTGTTGTTGTTATTTTCTGAACCATGGTTTTCCACTGTCTTGGGATAGTGTTCTCTCGCTAAAGGGTACAACACTCAGGTACGCTATTTTATCTTATTTGTCTTCCTTTTTTTAAGTTTATGGTTTATATATAATAGATTTATTTTAATGTTGTATCTGTTCTTAAAATAGTTTAATTGTTTATGACTTCTCTCGTACTTTATTTATTCCCTTTCCTCACTGGGCTATTTTTCTTGTTGGAGCCTTGAAGGAATCACTCTTTAGAGACAAGTCGAAACCCTTTGAAAACAAGAATGAAGCCAGATTAAAAGATTAACACTAATACAGGGACGAGTATCCGAATTTCCCTCACCCTTTGTTTACAACTGTACGTGCGGGCACAAGATCACTTACATAACATCAACATCTTTACAATAATAACTTTTTTATTGTAACAAACGCACACTATGTATATTCTTTGCATCCACTAAATGCAACGTTTTCTTCACCTTCCACCAGTATTTTGTTCAAAAGTGGAGATTTCTTTTCGTGCGTAAAAGTTTAACACTGTTCTTTTTAAAACATATTTGTTGAAGTCGTCTAGAGCAGTCACGGTACGAAGACGGGAGAGAGAGAGAGAGACTGGATTTAACTTGTGGTTAATCTTAGCCACCTCTGGTTAATCCTGTGAGATTAGTCAAAAAGGAAGGACATCTGTAATAAAGGGGCTTCCCTTCATCAGTTTCACTCAGTTTAAGTACTGTGTTCACTTTTCCTTTAAGTGGCTGAATCATTTTGACACGAGTACGCTATACAGTGGGTCAGAAATCGTCTCAGCGGCCACGACAGATTGGTTTGACTATAGGTTGGTTTCCTGTGAACGGTCAGAGAAAAGGTCTCCCACCATCACCAATCCGTGGTTGGCCAGCGTGGTGATGAAAACTGGCCAAACCACAGTCATGAATAAGGACATGTCTGAGCTCTTTGTCCTGCAGTGGACTAGAAACGGCTACATAGATCTCTCTCTCTCTCTCTCTCTCTCTCTCTCTCTCTCTCTCTCTCTCTCTCTCTCTCTCTCTCTCTCTCTCGTATTTTATTCATTTCTTTATTTCCTTTCCTCACTGGGCTATTTTTTCCTGTTGGAGCCCTTGGGCTTATAGCATCCTGCTTTACCAATTAAGGTTGTAGCTTAGCTAATAATAATAATAATAATAATAATAATTGACGGAGTGGTGTAGCACTGGACTTAGGTATTGTAGGTCCGTAATATTCCACTGAGTTGACTCAACTGTATATAAACATATCCTTATCATTTGGGGTTATAATAAAGGACAAAAGCCTCAGACATGTCCATATGCATGTCTGCGGTTTGGCCAATTTTCATCACCAAGCTGGACAACTGTGGATTGGTGATGGTGGGAGACTTTTTCTCTGATCACACAGGAAACCAACCTAGTATTGGTGTCCCAGACAAATTAAATTGAAATTTGTTGGGAGATTTTTATCTAAAAACTTAAATACGCGAAAAAGATTTCAATTTTAATCATTTATAATAAACCCAGATGAAAATTGCAGATGAAATTCTTATTATTAAATTTGATTGATTTTAATCAAATGTAAAAATAAAAATTGTATAAGTTATTTCCTTAAAAGATTTGGAAAAAGAAGAAAAGTCTTTGTTTCATATTTTACCAGAAAAATTTAGAATAATATCTTCAAACTTTGACCTTTTTACAAATAATAAAGAAAATATATCCATTTTTATATATTAATCCCTCAATTTATTTAATTTTACGGTAAATTTTGACAAAAATATATTTTAAATTTAAAGAGTCTAAAGTTGAAATGATAGTTATATATTAGATAGGGATTTAGCATGAGTTTTTAGTTACTCTTTTAAAGCATATTTATTTTTCATATAATTTTAATAGTATATTTATATATTAAGACGACAAAAAAACTAATATATATTTATTTTTTCAAGCTGTGCAATTATTTTTGCCAAATATTTGCGAGATATTAAAGGTAATTTGCCATTGTTTACATAAGAAGTTGACAATTACCTTTTAAATGCCTATTATTGTCCACGGTTATTTTAACTCTAAATAGATTACGTCAAAGTCGTTATTTTCACTTAAAAACTTGGCGCCAAATTTAAACAATAACAAAATATCCGAATTATTGCAAATTATGAAAAATATACAGGCTTTTCAACAAATTTTCTTGATTGAAATTGAACTTTGATAAAATCTAAGGGCTCGGCCAGACCAAGCGCGGCTAGCGGGGAGGTTAGCGGCAAGAGGTTCCAGCTGATAATTGAAGCCTTAGGTATCTTATGTAGGTGGCCAGATAGGAGCGCGCGGCTTCCCGCGCCTCCTATCTGGCCACCTACATAAGATACCTAAGGTTTCAATTATCAGCTGGAACCTCTTGCCGCTAACCTCCCCGCTAGCCGCGCTTGGTCTGGCCGAGCCCTAAGGAAATTTTATTGAAAGTTTCACTATCTTTTATTCATATAATCTTTTTCATTTTGACCACGTGTTCTTGCTAAAAAATCAGCTGATTTTTTGCATTACCAACTTATATTTGCAATGTACCTTTAATATATCATATTTATTTGATAAATAAAGAATTATTGGCATAAAATACTACTTAAAATAGATTTTTATAGTTTAATAATATAATAGTTAATAAAAATATTATTCATTGAGCATAAAATTATAATTTATACAATAGTTATCATCTCAATAAGAGCACCGAATTCTTCAAAAAAGATACTAGTGTTTGTTCTAGGAATTTGGTAGATTGTTACAAAGGATATTCTTCTATTTTTTGGCGTAAATTTTATTTCTATATATTCAAAGCTTGTTGCACTAATTCTTTTCAACGTTTTAAAATGAACAATAGAATATACAAGAGTTTGGATTCACGATTTAAATAAACAGAGAAGGGAAAATAAGTTGATTTTACAATTATGAGTAGTCTTTGAAGGCCCAACTCCATTACTGGTACAGCTCTTCATAGGGCCTCCGTCGTACATGTTTCAGTTAACATCTATATTTTTGTCTGATGCACTTTTTATTTAAGTCGTAGCGTTCAGTGAATAAGTGGGTTTCTAATTTCTTCTTAAAACTGCGGAATTTCAGTTCTTGAGATTTTCAGGCAGCTTATTATAGATTCTTGTTGCACACGATGCAAACACTCTAAAACCGATAATTAAATTACATCTCTCCTCATTCAATCTATGACGATCTAAGCAATGTCTTAGTCATACAAGTGTCGATGTGAAAGCCATTTAATAATTCATTTATGTAATTTGGTTTTCATATTATTATTATTACAGTTGTTGTTATTATTATTATTATTATTATTAACGTTGTTGTTATTATTATTATTGTTATTATTATTATTATTATTATTATTATTATTGTTGTTGTTGTTAGTATTATCATTATATATATATACATATATATATATATATATATATATATATATATATATATATATATATATATATATATATATATATATATATATATATATATGTGTGTGTGTGTGTGTGTGTGTGTGTGTGTTGCAATAAAACAAATTGTTTTCATTTTAAAATACTATTTGAGACATGAACTATAGACGTTCTCTTAGGAAAAACTACAATAATCTCAATTTCCAAAATTCTAAGCAGAGGTTGTGAGTCACGCCCACAAAATTATATCCAAATTGGATTGCCGTTTTAATTTCTATTTCTCATATTTGTAAACTTATGAATTATCTAGGATACGCTGAAACAGTCATAAACATAAAATGTTTCGTATTAGTATACTGCAATATTTTTATTCAAATCATAATATAATGAATCTGATCATTGGTATAAAGAGTTGATTATGAAGGACGAAAATCTTACTATGTCTATTCTTGTTCTCGGTCTAAGACTTCACTTATAACACATAGTGCAAATAACACAGGTGTTAATGTTGCGACCCATCTCAGAATCTGCACCGTGTTGGAATATTCTCATTTGGCGCTGCGCAATGTGAAGATTCCCAGATCGGGCGACCAAGTTGGAATCGTATTTTGATTGCTGTGGAGTGAAACAGATTCACGTAAATAGGCCGACTGACTCGTTTACCTTATATGGCAATAGGTGTGTTAACAGTATTAGGTTCTATGGGGTGATCTCATCGTCGTATATGCAGTGATCAGGCAATTATGTTAAGTCAGGCCATTATGTGTGTTTAATTTGTTTCCAAGGCGTGTTAGTTATTGTAGTGGTTAATTGCAATTACCATTTGGTTTGGTGGATGTGTTAGGTAGTGGCATTAAGGGGGGGTGTCGCAGGGCCTAGGCATAGGTAGAGGTACAGGGGTTAGGTGGTTGTATTAGGTTCGGTAGTGCCCCGAAAATCACTGTGGCCATAACCCCCCGGAAGGGGTACAGTGCCCCTAGGTTAGGTTAGGTGGGTGTAGGTTCTGTAGTGTCCTGAAAATCACTGTGGCCTACAGGGGGGGCGGAGGCCCCCCCCCACCCTCCCGGTAGGCCTTGGTAGGGGTTCAGGGCCCCTAGGTTAGGTTAGGTTAGGTTAGGTGGGTGTATTAGGTTGGGTAGGGCCCTGAAAATCACAGCGGGAACCCAACACTGCATTCCAACTTTGCCGCACAAAGTAAGAATTCAAACATCGCGCATCACGATTCGGAATCGGCGCAGATTCCAACATAGCGCGGAACATTAAGACCTTTATTAAATTAACAAGACTACCAACCATTCTCTCTCTCTCTCTCTCTCTCTCTCTCTCTCTCTCTCTCTCTCTCTCTCTCTCTCTCTTCAGGTCCAAACTAATTTTGATAGGCTATTTTAGCATCATACAGCTACCGGAATTTGAGCCTAAGCTGCCAATATTCGGACATGTTAGTCCGAAGAATAGTCACCCAAATACTCTCTCTCTCATAATGAATTATTATCATCGATATATATATATATATATATATATATATATATATATATATATATATATATATATATATATATATATATATATATATATATATATATATATATATATATATATATTTATATATATATAATATATATATATATGTATATATATACAGTATATATATATATATATATATATATATATATATATATATATATATATATATATATATATATATAAAGTATAAAGAGTTCAAGAGAAGAGAGAGAAGGGGATCTATTATACATAGAAAACATAGTAACGAGAGTTATATTATCTTTATTAAGTTAGGCTATGGAAAATGGGATGAAGTATATAGGTCTATTAGCAGTGAAAATGCTAAAAAGTCAGTACCACGTTATATCATTGAAATAAATAATTATTTTCATTAATTTCGTAGAAATTTAGATGGGTTTATTAAGAAATATAGATTACTGGGCTCTCTCCCTTCTTTCAAAGTCTTTCTATATTTCTTTCACTAATAACAATTTATTTTATTACTATCAACCTCACTACAGATAATTCTAGTTCTAGTTTATGCCAGCAATTCATTGCAGATTTTAATGAAATACAATGGTTAAGATAATTCAGGTTAAGGAATAAATACGTGAAAAAAGTTAGATTTGTGTGAACATTGTTGGAACCTTTTTGGAGGTGTAAACAATCACAGAAAGTTTGAAACAGTAATGTCACCCGTCACCTGTAATTCTTCCCTGGTTACAAGGATTGGCTATATTATATTGTGCTGTGCATTTTCCTCTATTTCTAATTAGTGTGAAGGTAATATTCATTAAATTCATTGATGTGTTAATTAATATTACAGTGTTCTTCTTTCTTTGTTTGAAAATAGTTTGATAGAAGTGTATTTTATAGCCTATGCTTATTTTTTTAGGCCTACCATCAGATTAGGATTAGCAGTACAGATTTGAATATGATGTATCTTGCAATTGTTCTAAATTTGATTAAAAAGGGCAATAAAGCAGATTCTTAAACTAAATGACAAAAAACTAAATTTTCAAAATAAACACTTGTTAATACTAAAGTTACCTTATCTCACTTTCCCTATCTTTATCTTGACTATTCTTACCTTGCCTTATCATACCTTACCTAACATACTGTTACCTTACCTACTGCTACCTTACCTTATCTTACCTACTTTTATCTTACCTACCCTTACCTATCTACTTTTACCTTGTCTATCCATAATTTGTCTACTATCACTTTACCTAACCCCACCTTACCTAACCACACTTTACCTAACCCCACCTTACCTAACCACACTTTACCTAACCTTAAATTACTTTACTTAATCTCACCTAACCTCATACCACATACATGTACCTTACCCAACCTCACCTTACCTTACCTTACCTAACCTTCTTTCACCTAATTTAACCTTACCTTACCTTACCTACTTGCCTCTACCTTACTTTCCTCTACCTTACTTGCCTCTACTTTACTAACTCTTAATTGTTCCGTAATCGAAATACAAACCACGCTATTTACATTGGGTTTACCTTTTAGCGCAGCTGAAATGGCGAGCCATTAGAATTTAACGAGGGTGTATTACCCCCGCGCTAGTTAGCGGGGGTGGGGGGGGTTAGGGAGTGGTAGCTAGCTACCCCTCCCCCCCTCACACAGATGAATGCTCACTTTCACTTTTGGCTCGGACTGTGACAGACGTCTCTGTCTTGGTCCTCCCTTGGCAGCCATTGTTTGTTTTGTCTTTATTTAATCGCTTACTTTTCTTTTACTCAATATATATGTAAACATGTTTTCATGTTTGTATATATATTTGAGTATAGAAATTAGTAAGTTTCCCTTTCAGAATTGTGTGTGTAGTGTACGATATCTACGTGGAGTCCTCGGCAGTTAGGCCACCACAGCGTAATTTTATGGGTGGCGATCGAGTTTGACTTATGTCTTTCTCTCTCTCTCTCTCTTGAGGTCGTTCACCCTTTTACTACGTGTTACTACGCCCTTGTAGCTTCCTTTCCGTGTAGGGGGGGTTGCCATGCCGTACGTTTGTCTCAATTAGTTTATGAATCTAATTGTGGTTGTTAATTGTTCAGTCTCTGAACCTCTATGCCATAGCGTCAGCAAGAGTTGCCCTGTTGGGCAGAATGATCTATACCTTAGGCGAAGGTCTTCCATAGGATCATCGACGGCTTCACCCCCGGCCTCTTCAGTCGATCCTTTCTTGTAAGGAAGGATCTGAGAGGGGAGTTCCGTAGTCGACCTCCCAGCCCTGATCAAGTTTGTCGAACAAACTTCGGCCAGCGTAGAACAGCAGAATCAATCAGACTGGTAACGAGGCGACAGGACTCCTTAAACCCTGGATCGGAAGGACAGGTACTTTCAGTTCCATTCCATCCATCTTCCAGGGAGCTCGTCGAATTCAGCCTAGACTGCAAGTATTCCTGCTTATGATGCAGTGTGGCTATCCCGCCGTGGCATAGCAGGTTTTTTTCCCCAGAGAACTCTCCCTGCTTTCCTCATGGCCGCTCAGGTGCAGGCTTCCGCCTCCTCTGCTTTTTGGAGGGCTGGTCAACTCCGGTAGGCTCGGGTTCGACCTTCTTCAGCGCCGGGACAAGCTTTCGGATGCTTACCATGAGTGTGGGTTCATGGTATTTTGCTTGGAGCCTTCTCTTCTTCTGCCTCAACATCTGGAGTATCTGGCCATGATATTGAGTCAACGGCCTTACCACGTTGGAAACCCCGCTTCTCGTCCGTCCAGCGAGGTTAAGCAACGTCGGTTCTGGTCGGTACTTGGATGAGTGACCACCTGGGGACGCCAGATTCTGTTCCCACATCCTCCAAGCCTTCCTTTCAGTTGACTGTGGCAAGACTGAGGAGAGTCGCAGTACCTGTTCGCAGTCAAGCAGAGCTTTCAGCCCTACCTTGGAACGTTTCCTAGTTCTCCTTTCCTCATTGACCCGTCTATAGTCCGAACGGTCGCCTCAGGATAAGTTCCATGTGGGGCGGTCCAAGTTCCGGTGGTTTCAGGCAACGTTTAACCGGACTTCCTGGCCCCTATGGGACCAGCGGAACTATTAGACCTGCAATGGGTGTTGACCTATGGAGCCTCTTGATGGTAGTGGATATTCTCGTCCTTTCCCCACATTCTTGATGCTGTTCTCGGACTCGTCAAAGGAGAGGGGGGGGGGGGGGCATGTTCCGGTCCAGGCCTATGGTCAAGACCTGAAGGATACCCCTCCATCATTCAGGCAGGCTTAGGGGCCGTAGTCTGGCCCCTCTACAGATCCTACAGCTCCTGCCGAGTCGCCCCGTGCGCGTCGACTTCACAATTCTGGCGTGTTCTAACCAGCAGGGGACGCATTTTCACACCTTCACATCTTGCAGTAGAGATACCGGGATGATTGAGATTCTCTCAATACCACCATCGGCTCTCTCATTCCAGGCAGGGGAATGTTCTCTCCGACTATCCGAGCAGAGCCTCGTAGAGAGAGTGTACCTGGGGGTCTTTGACCTTGAGTAACCGGCAAGTCCTGGTCTGGGGGACCTGATCGCGACAGCTTGGAACCTCAAGCTTCCGCTGTTCTTCCCCCCAGTCTCAGACCCCGAGACTCTGAAGATGCATTCCGGTGATGGTGGGACAACTTCGACGCATGCGTCTTCCCTCCTTTTTGTCTGTGGACAATGGGTCTCAACAAGACCAGGTTGTTTGTCAACCTTTCAATGGGAGAGCTCCACTGGGACTATGCGCAGAACAGTTTCTGGACCCTCTGCTTCCCCTGACGGAACTCCCGGGAGAGCTTCTCCCACGGCGCAGACTACTCAAACAACCACACTGCGACATCTCTCCCGAACCAGGGCGTCGCTTCAGCTTCATGCCTGGAGACACTACGCCTCCTCCTCAAGAAGAGACAACCCGCTACAGTCGCGATACGGAGGTTGCGTCATCTGCGATAGTCATCCGCAGGGGTCTTCCAGGCAAAGTGAAGAGTCTTTGGTGGTTGGTGCCGTTGGAGATATACCTCTTCTCCAGCAATAACGGTCTTATTGCCTTTCGGCGGGAGGAAACTCCTTTCCGCTCTCGGCAACGAAGCCTGTCGCTCAGCCTTTCCCTGACCTTCAGGCTTAAAGGTATAACTTTTTCCTGCCCGCTGGATCTTTCCTCGCTCATGCGAAGCTACGATCGTCCCTGCCCTGGTCGGAGGAAGACCTCCAACTTGGAGCATGGCTCGGACTTTTAGTCCTTTAAGAGATCTTCTCAAGACCCTTTACGGCAGGCCTCGGATTGTATTCCGCCTTGGGTCTCCTGCTCACTCTGGCCACGGCCAGTGTGTAAGGAATCTTCTTGGTCTCGTACGACTCCCTCTTTCTAAGGAAAAGGGGAAGGCAACATTCAGGTTCGCTCCTGAGTTGTTGGCTAGACTCAGAATCTTGGGGTCCCGGCCCTTCGGTCCAATTCCTTCAAGATTTCGAGTCTCCATTCTGTATCTGATGTCCCAAGACCTTCTCTTTCTTGCCAGTAAAGGAATCGAGAGGTTAGCTTTGGGAACAGCTGCAGTTTGTCCTCAGTTGCAGCCGATTTGGGAGCACAAGGAGGACACGGGGGAGAGTCACCAGTATACCTCTTCAGCCCGGATTCAAGGACATTCATCTCGACCTGTCTCCAGACCCTCCCCCGTCACGTTGCCCTACAGCACGATGTTGGATACATCGCAACGTCCCTCGCCTTCGAGTAATACTACTCTGTGACGCAGGTGCTACAAGCTGGAGTCTGGAAGCGTCTAATGACCTTCGCAGCCCGCTTCCTGCAGGGCGTGACCCACAGGAGTCTCGATACGTTTTCTATCGCTCTGTGGTGGCTACATAACAGCTGGTCTAACCCCAGGCTCCTATTTGGACAGGTAGCAGAAGGTTGAGGGCATTGTTATCAGGTTTTAGTCTGCATGAATGAAAGAAGTATGTCTGGCCCTTATTTCTTTCTTCATCATCCCCTCTACGGGGAGGCAGCATCCTGGTTTCTGCATAGTTGACCTCGAACCTCTGCAGGTAAACCATGCTTCCTTGTGTTCCGAGTATTGAGTCAATACTGTCGCGTCCCCCATACCATTCTCCCACGGCGCAGACTACTCAAACAACCACACTGCGACATCTCTCCCGAACCAGGGCGTCGCTTCAGCTTCATGCCTGGAGACACTACGCCTCCTCCTCAAGAAGAGACAACCCGCTACAGTCGCGGTACGGAGGTTGCGTCATCTGCGATAGTCATCCGCAGGGGTCTTCCAGGCAAAGTGAAGAGTCTTTGGTGGTTGGTGCCGTTGGAGATATACCTCTTCTCCAGCAATAACGGTCTTATTGCCTTTCGGCGGGAGGAAACTCCTTTCCGCTCTCGGCAACGAAGCCTGTCGCTCAGCCTTTCCCTGACCTTCAGGCTTAAAGGTATAACTTTTTCCTGCCCGCTGGATCTTTCCTCGCTCATGCGAAGCTACGATCGTCCCTGCCCTGGTCGGAGGAAGACCTCCAACTTGGAGCATGGCTCGGACTTTTAGTCCTTTAAGAGATCTTCTCAAGACCCTTTACGGCAGGCCTCGGATTGTATTCCGCCTTGGGTCTCCTGCTCACTCTGGCCACGGCCAGTGTGTAAGGAATCTTCTTGGTCTCGTACGACTCCCTCTTTCTAAGGAAAAGGGGAAGGCAAGATTCAGGTTCGCTCCTGAGTTGTTGGCTAGACTCAGAATCTTGGGGTCCCGGCCCTTCGGTCCAATTCCTTCAAGATTTCGAGTCTCCATTATGTATCTGATGTCCCAAGACCTTCTCTTTCTTGCCAGTAAAGGAATCGAGAGGTTAGCTTTGGGAACAGCTGCAGTTTGTCCTCAGTTGCAGCCGATTTGGGAGCACAAGGAGGACACGGGGGAGAGTCACCAGTATACCTCTTCAGCCCGGACTCAAGGACATTCATCTCGACCTGTCTCCAGACCCTCCCCCGTCACGTTGCCCTACAGCACGATGTTGGATACATCGCAACGTCCCTCGCCTTCGAGTAATACTACTCTGTGACGCAGGTGCTACAAGCTGGAGTCTGGAAGCGTCTAATGACCTTCGCAGCCCGCTTCCTGCAGGGCGTGACCCACAGGAGTCTCGATACGTTTTCTATCGCTCTGTGGTGGCTACATAACAGCTGGTCTAACCCCAGGCTCCTATTTGGACAGGTAGCAGAAGGTTGAGGGCATTGTTATCAGGTTTTAGTCTGCATGAATGAAAGAAGTATGTCTGGCCCTTATTTCTTTCTTCATCATCCCCTCTACGGGGAGGCAGCATCCTGGTTTCTGCATAGTTGACCTCGAACCTCTGCAGGTAAACCATGCTTCCTTGTGTTCCGAGTATTGAGTCAATACTGTCGCGTCCCCCATACCCTGACGAGGTGGTATTGTGAACGTCCTAACCCAGAGTTCCTTCTGGAACTCCAGGTCAACTGCCTAGGATGGGTCACACTTCTTCCTTCACACACAAGCTTATGTAGGCCACACGGTTCCTTGCGGAGCAAGGAACTTGTGAGGTGCATGGACTCCTTTTCTCGAGTGCGACTCACTCGGATTCTGAGTCCCCGGGTAAAGCCAAAGCCAGTATGGCTGGGGACTTTCCACCCTACCTAATGGGTAAGTCACCCAATGTAAATAGCGTGGTTTGTATTTCGGTTACGGAACAAATGACAAATTCGAAGATAATTTGTATTTTTCCTAACCATACAAACCTTAGCTATTTACACATATTTGCCCGCCAGCCCTGTCCCCCAAGACAAGTCCTACCGCTAAGTGAAAGTGAGCATTCATCTGTGTGTGAGGTGGGGGGGGGGGGGGAGGGGTAGCTAGCTACCACTCCCTAACCCCCCCCCCCCCCCCTGCTAACTAGCGCGGGGGTAATCCACCCTCGTTAAATTCTAATGGCTCGCCATTTCAGCTGCGCTAAAAGGTAAACCCAATGTAAATAGCTAAGGTTTGTATGGTTAGGAAAAATACAAATTATCTTCGAATTTGTCATATTACTTAATCTTACCTTACCTAGCCATACTTTACCTGTCGATAGCTTACTTACCCATACTTTACTTACTCTTATTTTACCTAGAGTTACCTACTCTCACCATAGCCACCCTTACCTTATCTTACCTACTCTTAACTCACCTACCCATACCACACCTACTAATACCTTAGCCCCCTTCACACAAGTGGATTGATACCGCATGTTTTTATCGGAGCGGATTAGAAATCAGTATAGATCAATGATGCCCTTCACTTGCTGCCCTACTGGAAGAATTTTAGAGCGGTTATTGTTTACTAGCCGTCAGCACGGCTAATCTGTGCAATTCCAGCTTAGTGGCTTACAGAAACTACAAGGGCTCACTGGGAAAATCCCCTCGTATAACGACATGCCCCCTAAAAAGTGGAAATTTCCATATGGAAAACATCCAGTTGTGTGAAGTGAGCCTTACCTACTCTCAATATACCCTTCTACTCATACCTTCCTATTCCTACTTTACCTACTACTTTACCAACTTCTACTTAACCTTCCCTACTTTACCAACTTCTACTTTACCTCACCTAATTTACCTACTTCTACTCTACCTACTCCTACTTTATGTATTTCTACTTTACCTACTCCTACTCTACCTCACCTACTTTACCTCCCCTACTTTACCTACTTCAAATTTACTTACACCTACTTTACCTACTTCTACTTTACCTATTCTAGTTTAACTCATCTACTTTACCTCTTCTACTTTACCTACTTCTACTCAACCTCCCCTACTTTACCTACTTCTACTTTACCTACTCCTAGTTTACCTACTCCTAGTTTACCTACTCCTAGTTTACCTACTTCTACTTTACCTACTCTGACTTTACCTACTTCTACTTTATCTACTTCTACTTTACCTACTTCTTCTTTACCTACTCCTACTTTACCTACTTGTATTTTACCTCCTCTATTTTACCTACTAATACTTTACCTCCCTTACTTTACCTCTCTTACTTTACCTCCCTTACTTTACCTACTTCTACTTTACCTGCCATACTTTACCCGCTGCTACTTTACCTACTGCTACGTTACCTCCCCTACTTTACCCCCCCTACTTCACCTCCTTCTACTTTAACTTCTTCTGCTTTACCTCCTCCTACTTTGCCTCCCATACATTATCTATTTGTACTTTATCTCCCATACATTACCTACAGCTGCTTAACCGCCCATACATAACATACTACTACTTTACCCCCCATACTTTACCTACTTCTACTTTACCTCCCGTACTTTACTTACTTCTGCTTTACCTCCCGTACTTTACTTACTTCTACTTTACCTCCCCTACTTTTTGTGTTGAAGAGTAAAAGGTAATTTTTTCACTAATGCCCTCTCAATGTTTAGTCTTTAACAATAATCTTTATACTTAATATAGTTTTATGTTGATTGTTATAGTTATACAAATTTATTAATTCAACAGAACAAAAGGCACGGACAGCTGCACAACTTTGATGGAGGCAGCTACATTATACCTTCACCTAAGAGTAGAAAGTAGACTCCAAATAGTAGTCCCCATAGCTATAGAAAGACTTCAGTCTTCGACCTCTTAGACTTAGGTAAGGAACAATCTAAGTTTGTTATACTGGCCAATGATTTATTTATAGGCTTCTATGTGAAACACTTTTTGGGATGGGACGGGCTATTCCAGGTAGTTGAAACCTATTGGTAGGTAAAGAGAAAGACCCGGAATCCTTGGATAGGTAGTGTGGATAAGGTTATGCTATATTAAGTCCCAGTTTCTTCCTTTTTTCCTCTTTGTTCCGTAACCGAAATACAAACCACGCTATTTACATGGGGTATTACTTTCGGCGGAGCTGAAATGACGAGCCATTAGATTTTTCACGAGGGTTAACTACCCTCTCGCTAGTTAGCGAGGGGGTTGGGGAGGGGTAGCTAGCTACCCCTTCCCCCTCACACACCGGTGAACTTATTCACTTCACTTTTGGCTCGGGTGATGATCAGACCTGTCTGTCTCACCCTCGCATTTTTGACTGCCTTAATTTTTTGCTTTATCTTACAGCACGTGTGTTTGGAAGTTGGCCTCTCTCTCTCATGCGGAAGTGCCCTGGACTACCTAACCTCCCTTGTGGGACATTCATGTCGGCGGTCGAGACGGACCCTCACACCTTGTGTCCGTACTGCAGAGGTCAACGGTGTGATAGGGATAAAACTTGTAGTGAGTGTAGGGAGTGGTCTACCTCCCAGTGGGAGAGGTTTTCCCGGCGACGTAAGAAGAAGTCAAAGTGTGACCTTGCTCCTTCAAGGGCTTCTTTGAAGAAGGAAGGTTCCAAAGACTCTTCTTTTGTTGCCCGAACCTTCTCCGAAGCTCCCACTCGATTGGTCTCTCGTGAGGGGCCGTCGAGTGGTAGCGTAGGCCTTTCTTTTGTTGACCAACCTCGGGGTTTGGGAGAGGGAGTTGCCTCCCATAGCAAGGCAGCTCCTCCTCCTCCTCCGGGGGAGGATATTGATATTGATGACTCTGTTGCTAGCAATGATCTTTTGCAGCTTTGGGCTTCCTTGGGGCTTAAGGGCTCGCCCACCAGGGAAGCCCTGTTTGACCTGATCCAGTTGGGTGCAGCTGTCAAACAGTCGCCGGTAATAGCAGTGGTAGATCCTCTGTCTATTGTCGATGTTCTTGTGGCAGAGGCTTCCAACGGGTCGGGTCAAACCCCTGCTGTTGTTGCGGATGTTGCTGAAGGCTCAGTTCCCCCCTCCGAACATCTTTCGAGGGAAGAGCTGGGTCCAATGGTCTCTCCTGCGGGTGATTCTCCCCCTCGCTGGAGTTCACTGACAGAGACTCCTCTTCAGAGAACCGACGATGGTGTTGCTGCCCCTCGAGGTCGTCTTGGCTGTAAGGCTCGCCCTCCTCTTCGCCGCAGAGGCCTTCCTTCTCTTTATAAGGGAGTTAGGAGTCGCCTCTTCAGTTCATCGCCTTCGACGTCCCCCGCAGAGGATCCTCCTCGATGTGAGCAGACCGTTGCAGCTGCATCGCTAGACCTCTCAGCAGATCGTTCGCGATTTCCCACGCTTGCCAGACCTGCAAGTCTTCCTTCTCCGTTCCTGGACGCAGATGCGCAGTGGGCGCCATCGCACCCCGTTTTCCAACGGGCACCGGTCCCTTCGGGGCAATAGGGCCTATATCACAATGTGAGTAAGTCCCTTAAGTGCCAGGTTTTACCTGCGCGCTTGCGCACAGTAGCGCGCAAGGGCTATCCTGCTGTACCTGTGGACCAGATCTCTTCGGACTCAACGCGCCAGCGATCTCCTGTAGCCGAGTCATCTCGCCGTAGATCTCCTGCTCGCCAGTGCTCACCTGCGCGCCAGCGCTCGCCTGCGCGTCAGCGCTCTACTGCTCGTCAGGGATCTCCTGTGCGCCAGCGCTCTCCTGCTCGCCAGCGCACATCTGCACACCTTGCGCACCAACGTTCGCCCGCACGCCCACGATCTCCGGATCTGGGCGCAGGCACGGAGATTATTCCTTTGCCTCCTCGCCAACGATCTGCTTTGTGCCCTCAGAACTCGCCAGCCTTCACCTGCATGCCATCGCGCGCACTCACCTGTGCGCATTTCTAGACTGGTACGAGTCTCTGCACGCCCATGCGCCCACGAGAAGTCTCCTGTGCACGGCCAGGGGCAGTCGCCACTGCGCGCCAACGATCTCCCGCGCGCCTGCGCGCAAGCGCTCTCCAACGTGCCCACGCGCCCATACTTAAGATCGCCGAAGGTCTCCTACACGCCCACGCGCCAACTCGCCTGTGCGCAGTCGGTCGCCTTGTCGGCCTACGCGCCATCGTTTGCCAACGCGCCGTCGTTCTCCCAGCCGCCAGCGCTCACCCTTACAACCGCGCGCACCCTCACCTGCGCGCCCACGCGCACTTTAACCTGTGCGCCCTCTCGCCCACGCACCCTCTCGCCCACGCGCCCTCTCGCCCGCGCACCCGCACTTTCATCTCCGCACGCCCACGCGCACCCGCACTTTCTTCTCCGCGCGCGCATGTGCGCCAATGTTCACCCGCGCGCGAACCCGCAATTTTACCATCATGCAAGCGCCAGCGCGATCTCGACCGCGATTCCCGCTGGGTTTTGCAGCATGGGTAACCTCGCGAGTCTTCTGGAGCGCGTACTTCCAGATCATCGTCTTCACGATCTCCACCCCGTA
This sequence comes from Palaemon carinicauda, assembly GCF_036898095.1. Lineage (NCBI taxonomy): Eukaryota > Metazoa > Arthropoda > Malacostraca > Decapoda > Palaemonidae > Palaemon > Palaemon carinicauda. The sequence goes on along the minus strand of NC_090727.1, from coordinate 5,770,931 downwards.
AGCGCAGAACAGCGCACTTGTGGCAGGAGGAAGAATCTTCAGAGAGGTCTAGGCAACACTCTTCTTCTTCTTTTCAGGCAGGGCCTGTGGTGTCTACTCCTAAGGATCGCCCGATCCCCTTCCCTCCAGCGGGAGTCGCTGACACTGCGTCTGTCAGCCGTCAGCCTTGGTTTGGGTCCCTGATCAAAGCGGTCGTCCAGGCTGTTTAGCCGGCCCTCGCTGATCTAGGCCTCAAATCAATGGCAGCCTCGTCTCCGCTGAAGAGAGGAGAGGAGTAGACCTCGTGGTGACTTCTCCTAGGGTTAAACTGGCTCCCAAGAAGTCCGTCAGGAAGGCCTCTTCCCCCTCACAGACTTTTTCTCCTTCTCCTGTGGCCGAAGCCTTTCCGTCCTCCGGAGAGTCCAGAGAGGTGAGACATTCTCCCACGGCACCAATGGGAGGAACCCCACCTCGAGTAGGAGAATTGTCTCGTGTGGGAGCAGAGAGGAGCCCTCAGACTTCTTTACTGGAGTTCTGTATCTCTCCTAGGAGGGAGCCCAAGGACTCGAAGACCGTCCAAAAGTCTTCATCCTGGATTCGACCAGAGCCAGCAAGACCCCAGGAGAACGTCCACGTGTCCCCTTAAGTAGAGCAGCTGGGGACAGGAGACTTTGCTGCCAGTCCACAAGGAGGAGAGCTGCATGAGTCTGAGCATGCCTTCTGGCAGGTTCTGAATCTGATGAGGCAACTCAACAGGTTCGAGGATCCGGAGACGGTTCTGGACCAAGTCTACGGCACTCAAAAACCTCCGAAGGCCACTGCGGCTCTGCCCTGGTCCCAGGGGGTGAAGAGCGCCAGAGACAAGGTTGAGAGCCAGCTCTCCGAACTCGCCTCCTCCAGCCGTTCCTCTGCCGGTAACAAACTCCTCCCACCTCCTTGTGTACAAAAGAGGAGGTACTTTGAGATCATGGGGGAGTCTTGTTTAGCTCTTCCTCTCCACCATTCTGTGGAAGAGCTTTCCAGGGGAATTTCTCCTGAGAAACTCTCCGCCCGGCTGGTGACATTCTCGGCTACAGAGATCTTGAGCCAGGAGAAAGTCGCAAAGTGTGCCATGCAGGCCACTTCGTAGCTGGATCTCTGGCTGGGGTCTCTGGACATCCTGTTGCGATACTTGTCCAAGGAGAGCACCAGGAAGGCCATGGAGACTTTTCTCCTCTCGGGCACGCCCACCATCGAGTTTCTAGCTCACCAAGTTTCGAAATTGTGGGCAAATTCGATCTTGAAGCGTCGTGATGCGGTGACCGAGAGGTTCCACTCGAAGGTCCCAGCCGTGGATGTCTGCAAGCTCAGACAGTCTTCTATCCTTGGAAAGAGCCTGTTTGAGCCCAAGGATGTGGAATGGACAGCTGAGAGGTGGAGGAAATCGAATCACGATTCTCTCCTCCAAAGGGCTCTTACATCCAGACCCTACAAGCCTCCAGCACCTCAACAACAACAGCCTCGTCAGTCAAGGACATTGAAACCGGCTCCGGCAGCAAAGGCAAAGGTGTCCAAACAGCAGCCCTTTCTGGTCAAGGACAGGAAGGGCGGAAAGTCCTCCAGGGGAGGCAAAAATCCTAGAGGTAGCGGCCGAGGCTGCAAACGCTAGGATTGGCAATCCTCCTGCATGTCCACCAGTGGGGTGATGCCTGCAAAGTTGCACGTTCAGGTGGCAGCAACTCGGGGCCGATTCCTGGACGATCTCCGTGATCAGCCAACGATATCGCGTCCCGTTCATAACATCTCTACCTCCCCTGACAGCGAATCCAGTGTCGTTGAGCTCCTATGCCATGGGATCGGCAAAGGGGCTAGCCCTTCGGGCAGAAGTCTAGACCATGCTCAAGAAGGATGCTCTCCAAGAGGTCGTCGACGGCTCCCCAGGCTTCTTCAGTCGACTCTTTCTTGTAAAGAAGGCGTCTGGAGGCTGGAGACCCGTCATCGACCTCTCAGCCCTGAACAAGTTTGTCAAACAAACCTTGTCCAGCATGGATACAGCAGAGACGGTCAGACTTGCAGTGAAACCGCAAGACTTCATGTGTACACACTGGATCTAAAGGACGCGTACTTCCAGATCCCAATCCATCCGTCTTCCAGGAAGTACTTGAGATTCAGCCTAGACAACAAGATCTACCAGTTCAAGGTGTTGTGTTTCGGTCTCTCCACAGTACCACAGGTGTTTACCAGAGTGTTCACCCTGATATCTTCGTGAGCACACAGGATCGGCATCCGTCTCCTTCGCTATCTGGACGACTGGCTGATCCTGGCAGACTCGGAGTCGACCCTTCTTCAACACCGAGACAAGCTTCTGGAACTTTAACAAGATCTAGGGATCATGGTAAATCTCGAGAAGTCTTCTCTGCTTCCTTCTCAACGACTGGTATACCTAGGCATGATATTGGACACCAATCTCCACAAAGCCTTTCCATCAGACGACAGGATAGCAAGGCTGAGGAGGGCCGCAGAGCTTTTCCTCAGGCGAGAAGAGCTTCCAGCCCAATCTTGGTTACGTCTCCTAGGTCACCTGTCCTCCTTGGCCCGTCTAGTTCCAAACGGCCCGTCTAGTTCCAAACGGCCGCCTCAGGATGAGATCCTTGCAATGGCAGCTTAAGTCCCGGTGGAATCAAGGCTACGATTCCCCGGACATTCTGGTCCCCATGGGGCCTGCGGAACGGACGGACCTGCAGTGGTGGTTGACCGACGGAAACCTTTGAAAGGGAGTGGATCTTCTCGTCCTCCCCCCGGATTTGATGCTGTTCCCGGACGCGTCAACAGAAGGGGGGGGGGACGTTCTGAATCACAGGATCTCAGGCCTATGGTCAGAATCAGAAAAGTACCTCCACATCAATCTGCTAAAAATGAAGGCCGTATATCTGGCCCTTCAACAGTTCCAACAGACCCTGGTGGGTCACTCTGTGGTGGTGATGAGCGACAACACCACAGTAGTGGCTTATATCAACTAGCAGGGATGTACCTTTTCACAACAGCTATCCCATCTTGCAGTAGAGATTCTGAGATGGGCCGAAGTCCACTCGATACCACTATCAGCTCGCTTCATTCCCGGCAAAAGGAATGTGCTCGCCGACAGTCTGAGCAGAGCTTCGCAGATAGTGAGTACCGAGTGGTCTTTGGATCCTCTAGTAGCCAACAAAGTCCTTACTTTGTGGGGTTCCCCGACAGTGGACCTGTTCGCGACAGCCTTGAACTTCAAGCTGCCGCTGTACTGCTCCCCAGTCCCGGACCCCAAGGCTCTCTGGCAAGATGCCTTCCAACAACGGTGGGATAACATCGACGTCTACGCCTTCCTACCGTTCTGTCTGATGAGAAGGGTGCTCAACAAGACCAGACTATCGGTCAACCTGTCAATGACCTTAATAGCTCCGCTATGGCATCATGCAGAGTGGTTTCCGGACCTTCTGCAGCTCCTGATGGAACTCTCGAAAGAACTCCGCCCACGACACGAGCTACTCAGGCAACCACATTGCAACATCTTCCACAAAGCCGTAGCATCGGTTCGACTTCACGCCTGGAGAAGCTTTTCGCAACAAGTTGCAGAGAGGATGTCTCGACACTTGCGAAAGTCATCTGCAGGTGTCTACCAGGCAAAGTGGAGAGTCTTCTGTGGTTGGTGTCGTGGGAGGGGTATCTCTCCCCTCGATGCCACTTTACCAGCAATAGCGGAGTTCCTTGTGTATCTGCGGGAAGAAATGCGCCTTTCAGTCACGGCAGTGAAAGGCTATCGCTCAGCCTAAAGTCTTGCCCTCAGGCTGAAAGGAATAGACATTTCTTCCTCGCTGGAACTTTTTTTTGCTCATACGAAGCTACGAACTTTCCTGCCCTCAGTCGGAAGTGAGACCTCCTCCATGGAACGTGGTTCGGGTTCTCAGGGCTCCTAAGAGACATCCGTTCGAACCATTACGCCAGGATTCTGATTGTCAACTGACTTGGAAGACGGTGTTCCTGCTCGCTCTGGCTTCAGCCAAGCGTGTCAGTGAACTTCATGGTCTCTCGTACGACGTCGCCCATTCAAGGGGATGGGGGGAGGTTACGTTCAGGTTTGTCCCTGAGTTTGTTGCTAAGACTCAAAATCCTAGAGTTCCGGACCCACGGTTCGACTCCTTCAGGATTTTGAGTCTTCGTTCTGTAACAGATGACCCAGACCATCTCCTACTATGCCCAGTAAGGAGTCTGAGGCATTATCTTAAAAGAACAGCTGTAGTTCGTCCTCGCTTACAAGCCCTGTTTGTGAGCACAGGAAGGACGAAGAGGAGGGTCACCAAGAATACCATCTCAGCTTGGATTCGAAGGGTCATCCATCATGCCCTGAATCCAGACCCTCCTCCGTCACGTCACCCTAGAGCACACGATGTCAAAGGCATTGCAACGTCCCTGGCATTCAAGAGAAACTTCTCTGTGACGCAGGTGCTACAAGCTGGTGTCTGGAAGCATCAAACGACCTTCACAGCCCACTACCTGCAGGACGTGACCCACAGGAGCCTCGATACTTTCTCTATCGGCCCTATGGTGGCTGCACAACAGCTGGTCTAACCTCAGGCTCCTTAATGGACAGGTAGCAGAAGATTGAGGGCATTGTTACCCAGTTTTAGACTGCATGAATGAAAAAGTAGGTCTGGCCCTTACTCTTTTCTTCATCCTCCCCTCTCTTGGGGAAAGCAGCATCCTGGGTTCTCTGCATAGCTGACCTCAAACCACTGCAGGTAAACCATGCTTCCTTGTGTTCCTAGTACTGTATTAATATAATACTGTCGCATCCCCCATACCCTGACGAGGTGGTTGTTGAAAAATAACACCAAGTTATTTTTTGTTTTCTGTTTCTTTTTATAATATAGTAATTTGGTGAGTTTGTAAATGATTGTTATTTCAACATGCATTTTTAGTATTTAAATAATTTTTGTTTACATAAAATGATGACAATTCCTTAATAACCTGTTAAAACTTAAGATGGTTTGGGTCGTTGAAAAGACTTGCTGCTCGTGATACATTTCTTACAGAAAGGAGAAGTGGACGGCTTTTCATGAAAATAAAAGTTAGTTCTTAGCCATCTTCACCAGTGACAACATTGGATTTGCTTGCCTCTTTATCGTCATGGTGAAAAAATAAATGATCTGTACCATGGATCTGCATCTTACGTTGCCTTCTTCTTGGAAGCCTCATCAAGAGCCAACACAGCAATTGTGATTTGTTTCATTTACGAACAGCATACACGGACAGTATGGGTTGTGAGGTACGTCATCATTTTAAAGGTCATTTAAATTTTATGTTTTCAATATTAAACTTACCCGATAATCATGTAGCTGTCAACTCCGTTGCCCGACAGAATTCTATGGAGGGATACGCCAGCTATCACAATACTAGAAGGGGGTGTACTTACCAGCGCCACCTGTGGCCAGGTACTCAAGTACTTCTTGTTGACACCTCCTCAATTATTCCTCTGTCGTGCTTCTGACAAGACGTTCTGGGATACGCTTATGTTCTTGGAGTATTTTCACGACTTTGGTGAAGTATTTCTCTTTGATTTCGGCTGTCGCTTTACTGGAAACTTCTATTTTAGCTTAGTTAGCTTTTGGAATTAATTTGATTAATTTTGGTGACGAAGAGAGTATGAACTCTCGTTCACCTTTCAATGGCCGACCCTTCCCTTAGACGGAAGTGTTGGTTTCTAAGAGAGTATAGACTCTCTTTCTTAATTTTGCTTAACAAAAGTTATAGTTTTATTTTATATCTCTCCGCCTCTTATAGGCCTCTTCGATTAACTTCCTTTTATTATAAACTTATTAAAATTAATTTTTATATTTGTTTATATTCGACCTTCCTAATAGTAGGCGGTCTTTTCTTGGTACCGAAGTTAATTATCGTGAGCCCGTCATTTCGGTTTTACCTGTTAACATATTATACTATTTTAAGGTCTTTGAAAGAATTTCTTTGATAGTCTCGTACTTTTTCAAAGTTGAACTAACGTTTTGTTTGTCTCGGCAGTTGTTGACGTTCAGAACGTTTCAACTTGCACTCTATCGTTACGATAGAGAAAGAATGTTCACGGTTTCACATTGCAGTAAGAGTAACCGTGTCTAGCGTTTTGTTCATTCTTTCTTAACTTAATGGTTTTGATCCTAATAAGGAACTTTTCTTTTTGGGAAATATTTCAGTTTTTTCCTTTAACAATAATATGTTTTAACGATATATATGATTGGGCTCTTCTCTCAGGTTCTAAGTCAAGAGAGAGAGAGAGAGAGATAGAGACGGAGGGAGAAAGAGGATAAACGTTTCCCTCAAGCCTGCCAGGCGTACGAGTAACGTCGTTATCGTTTTGCTCTTATCCCTAGTCTCTTTAGGGGAAGAAACTAAACGTTTCTAGAGTGATCTAGTGTTTAGTCTCTTTCCAGCCACTGAATTTTCTTTCATTAGATTTTTCTGTTACATTGTAATTCTGTTTTCGCAATTACTAACTTTTGAGAAGGATAGAATTGCGTGTTTCAGGTACAAACCACTTAAAGTTTCGAGTTCAGTGAAATAAGTGCAAACAGAAATCAAAGTGATAAGTGATTGATGTCAGTGTTATGCGAGAGGGTACTTTTGTGCGCGCCAGTCGTCCTCCCAGTCCGGGACCTCTTGCAAGCTCCCAAGCCCAGGGGAGAAGCAATGTCGAAGGGCATAAGGGTTCGGCAGGCCTTGATCGGCGCACAGAAGTATCCTCGGTGGTTGTGGGCGTGTCTTACCGAGACCGTCACTCCCACCCGCAGACGATTGAGCCCTTATTTTGCTCGTCTGCAGAAGAGATTTAGAGGAGAAAATAAAGGCAGAGTAACGCTGGTCTCAGGTCTCTAGACCTCTTAAACGTAAAGTCCAGACCTATGCCAGACGTACGAAGTAAAGTTCAGCAACCCGGATGCAGTCATTGGGTTAGCTCTGACTCTCCTCAGTCATCAGTTTGTCGGGCTGAGAGTGCGCCTACACTCCCCCCCGCCTATGCTCGCTCCGCCTTATCGCAGTACCACCTGCCAGGCGTACGATGTTGTGGACTCTACTACAGTCCATGCAGCACAGCTTTCGGACCGGATGCGTGAGTGTCGTGCTGAGAGTGTTGCACCTCCTCCTCCTCCTGCACCGGTGGTGCACCAACCGCCTGCACCCGTTCAGCCTGTGCTGCACCCGCCTGCACCGGTGGTGCACCAACCGGCTGCACCCGTTCAGCCTGTGCTGCACCCGCCTGCACTCGCTGCACCCAGTCGCAGCACCATCTGCCAGGCGTACGATGTTGTGGACTCTACTACAGTCCATGCAAGCACAGCTTTCGGACCTGTTGCGTGAGTATCGGGCTGAGAGTGTTGCACCTCCACCTGCACCCTTTCAGCCTGTGCTCAACCCGCCTGCACTCGCTGCACCCAGTCGCAGCACCATCTGCCAGGCGTACGATGTTGTGGACTCTACTACAGTCCATGCAAGCACAGCTTTCGGACCTGTTGCGTGAGTGTCGGGCTGAGAGTGTTGCACCTCCACCTGCACCCGTTCAGCCTGTGCTCAACCCGCCTGCACTCGCTGCACCCAGTCGCAGCACCTTCTGCCAGGCGTACGATGTTGAACCTCTTTCTGTGTTCGCTGTTCCCAGTGTTGTTCAGCCTCAGCCTTCTTTAAGGCAACCTTCGGTTTGGGATCAGGAGGATTACTCCACTCTTCCTCCTCCTCCCCTGGCTGCTCCACCGGTGGTGCAACTCTCGGTGGAGGTACAACCTCTTCCACCTGTGAGTCAGTCTCCTCAGCTGCTGCACCGAGCTCAACCCGTGCACCCTGTTCCTGCGCCTCAGACACCTCTGCTTGCGGGAACTTTACTTTGTTCTGCGCAACCTCGGTCTCTTCACGCTCCACTCATACCACAGGAACAGGAACTTTCTGCACCTTCCACTGTTGTTGTTCCAGCTCGTTCTGACTCTGCTGTTCAGCATACCTTACCTCCATTTTCAAACCATGGCAAAAATATGAATCATGAGTTATGAATGTAAGGTAAACATTATGTTGATTTTTAACCCCATGCAAGCATGCATAAAGCACTCTAGCACTGGTCATGGAATTTCTAAGAATGTTAAACGCCATGCACACGCTCTGCTTTCCTTACAGCAGGCTCTGCTTACAGCAGGCTCTGCTTACTACATGCTCAGCATTCAGCATGCTCTGCATTCAGCATGCTCTGCATACAACATGCTCTGCATACAGCATGCTCTGCATTCAGCATGCTCTGCATACAACATGCTCTACATACAGCATGCTCTGCATACAGCATACTCTGCATTCATCATGCTTACCTTACCGCATGCTTCTCAACATATCTTGGGTTGTTGCCAACTCACTAGACTGTCAAGCAGTTTCATATCGTTGCCTTCTAGTCTGCTGCTTTTGCACCAGTGAACCCTCACTCAGAGAACTTAGCTTTTCTAGGATAAGGTCCCTGTAGATGAGAAAGTTCTTTTCTCCCTCCTTCTGATATTCCCTTGAGGACTCTGTCATTTGGAGGGAGCCTTTAGCTGCATAACCTCTTATGGACTTTTATTTAAGCATAACATGCTTACAGGGAAGGTAATGGTTCCACTTCAGCCGCTAATCCCGTCTGTTACCACACCTGCTCCCATAGACCTTGAGCTGTGTTGCATGACATGCAGTCCAAGCTTAGTCCTTGTTAGAGGATTTTTTGTTTACGGAGTCAATGTGTCACGGGGAAGACGTTCAACAACCAACAGAAGGGACTTGTTGTGACGCAGTGCGGCAACCTCAGCAACCCGTTAAGGAGTTGTCTGTACGACCCAGATAGTCTAGACAGATTCGGGTTGTCACTGTACTTCCTCGCTTGCCCATGATTGACAGTTTACAGACTGTGCAGCAGTATCATGATCTTGTGTCCGGCTCCGTCAGACGACTGGCTTTTAAGAGCTCCCACAAGTCGTCGCTGTCTGGAGATTTTCAAATGGACTATGGATCTGACCAAGGAACTGGGCCTCCTGGTCAATTTTGAGGAGTCTCAGCTCGTTCCATCCCAGACCATTGTTTCCTTGGGTATGGATCTTCAGAGTCGAGCTTTTCGGACTTGTCCGTCGGCCCCAAGGATCTTCCAAGCCCTAGAATGCATCCAGAGCATGCTGAGAAGGAACCGATGCTTAGTCAGGCAGTGGATGAGTCTAACAGGGACACTTTCATCGCTGGCCCTGTTCATCGAGTTAGGGAGACTCCACCTCCGCCCCCTTCAGTATCATCTAGCTGCTCACTGGATAAAGGACATGACGCTAGAGACGGGCTCAGTTCCTGTTTCCGAAGAGATGAGGTCTACTCTAACGTGGTGGAAGAACAGCATTCTTCTCAAGGAAGGTCTACCTTTGGCTGTTCAGACCCCCGACCACCGTCTCTTCTCGGACGCATCGGACACGGGCTGGGGTGCGACACTGGACGGACAGGAATGCTCGGGAACATGGAATCAGGAGCAAAGGACACTTCACATCTATTGCAAGGAGTTGTTGGCAGTTCATCTGGCCTTGATAAACTTCAAGTCCCTCCAGCTTAACAAGGTGGTGGAGGTGAACTCCGACTACACCACAGCCTTGGCTTACATCTCCAAGCAGAGAGGGACTCATTCGAGGAAGTTGTTCAAGTTCGCAAGGGACCTCCTCATTTGGTCAAAGAGCGAAAGCTCACGCTGGTAACGAGGCTCATTCAGGGCGATATGAATGTCATGGCAGATCGCCTCAGCCGTAAGGGTCAGGCCTTCCCCACAGAGTGGACCCTTCACAAGAATGTTTGCAGCAGACTTTGGGCCCTGTGGGGTCAGCCAACCATAGTTCTATTCGCTACCTCGATGACCAAGAAGCTCCTCTTGTATTGTTCTCCGATTCCAGACCCAGCAGCAGTTCGCGTGGATGCCTTTCTGCTGGATTGGTCCCATCTCAACCTGTATGCATTCCCGCCGTTCAAGATTGTCAACAGGGTACTTCAGAAGTTCGCCTCTCACAAAGGGACACGGTTGACGTTGGTTGCTCCCCTCTGACCCGCGAGAGAAGGGTTCACCGAGGTACTGCAATGGCTGGTCGACGTTCCCAGGACTCTTCCTCCTAGAGTGGACCTTCTGCGTCAAGCTCACGTAAAGAAGGTACACCCAAACCTCCACGCTCTTCGTCTGACTGCCTTCAGACTATCGAAAGTCTCTCAAGAACTAGAGGCTTTTCGAAGGAGGCAGCCAGAACGATTGCCAGAGCAAGGACGACATCCACTCTCAGAATCTATCAGTCTTAATGGGAAGTCTTCCGAAGCTGGTGCAAGGCCAATGCAGTTTTCCTCAACCAGTACCACTGTAACCCAGATTGCTGACTTCCTGTTACATCTAAGGAACGTAAAATCCCTATCAGCTCCTACGATCAAGGGTTACAGAAGTATGTTGGCAGCGGTTTTCCGCCACAGAGGCTTGGATCTTTCCTCCAACAAAGATCTACAGGACCTCCTTAGGTCTTTTGAGACCTCAAAGGAACGTCGGTTGTCCACTCCAGGCTGGAATCTAGACGTGGTCCTAAGGTTCCTAATGTCATCAGGATTTGAACCGTTCCAATCAGCCTCTTTTAAGGACCTCACATTAGAAACTCTTTTCCTCGTGTGCTTAGCAACAGGTAAAAGAGTAAGTGAGATCCACGCCTTCAGCAGGAACATAGGTTTCACATCTGAAACGGCTACATGTTCCTTGCGGCTCGGTTTTTTTTTGGCTAAAACGAGCTTCCTTCCCGTCCTTACCCTAAGTCGTTCGAGATCCCAAGCCTGTCCAACATGGTGGGGAACGAACTAGAGAGAGTACTTTGCCCTGTTAGAGCTCTTAAGTACTATCTAAGAAGGTCAAAACCATTACGAGGACAATCAGAAGCCTTATGGTGTGCTATCAAGAAGCCTTCTCTACCAATGTCTAAGAACTCAGTTTCTTACTTCATCAGGCTTCTGATTAGAGAAGCAAATTCTCATCTGAAGGAAGAAGACCTTGCTTTGCTGAAGGTAAGGGCACATGAAGTGAGAGCTGTGGCTACTTCAGTGGCCTTCAAACAAAACCGTTCTCTGCAGAGTGTTATGGATGCAACCTATTGGAGAAGCAAGTCAGTGTTCGCATCATTCTATCTCAAAGATGTCCAGTCTCTTTACGAGTACTGCTACACCCTGGGTCCATTCGTAGCAACGAATGCAGTAGTAGGCGAGGGCTCAGCCACTACATTCCCATAATTCCATAACTTTTTAACCTTTCTCTTGAATACTTTTTATGGGTTGTTCGGTCGGCTAAGAAGCCTTCCACATCCTTGTTGATTTGGCGGGTGGTCAATTCTTTCTTGAGAAGCGCCGAGGTTAAAGGTTGTGATGAGGTCCTTTAGTATGGGTTGCAGCCCTGTATACTTTAGCACCTTTGGGTTGATTCAGCCTCCAAGAGGAACGCTGCGCTCAGTAAGGAAGACGAACTTAAAAAAGAGACAGAGTAACGGTTCAATTCGACTTCCTTACCAGGTACTTATTATTTCATTGTTATTTGAGATAACTGTTATATGAAATATGGGATACTTAGCTATCCTTTAATCTTGTACACTGGTTTTCACCCACCCCCCTGGGTGTGAATCAGCTACATGATTATCGGGTAAGTTTAATATTGAAAAATGTTATTTTCATTAGTAAAATAAATTTTTGAATATACTTACCCGATAATCATGATTTAATTGACCCTCCCTTCCTCCCCATAGAGAACCAGTGGGACCGAGGAATAATTGAGGAGGTGTCAACAAGAAGTACTTGAGTACCTGGCCACAGGTGGCGCTGGTAAGTACACCCCCTTCTAGTATTGTGATAGCTGGCGTATCCCTCCATAGAATTCTGTCGGGCAACGGAGTTGACAGCTACATGATTATCGGGTAAGTATATTCAAAAATTTATTTTACTAATGAAAATAACATATTTATAATCCATAGTTCATTTGATAATAAAAGTCCCTTGCTTTGCTTTTAGCCCCCACAAATAAATATAGGCCTACCCTTGGATAATATTCATATCATTTACAATTTTTATGGAATTGCCATATTATAATTTCCCTGTCATAATTGAGAGATTCATTTATTTTCAGTTACTTTGAGCTGGTTAGATAATTTAAATTTTATATTATATTTTGGTATTCTCTCATTTTTGCCACTTTCACGTTAATTAGTAGTTTATTTACATTAGTTGTTTTTACTACTTAGGTGGTTATTCGTTCGGCCTTACTGTCAATTTGGCGCATTGTATACTAGTGATATACTTAATACGCAAAGTGGGCCATTGCCTTTAGGTAATTATTATTTGATAATGTTAAGTGAAATCCATTATTGATACAATATATATATTGGAATGGCATTCCTATGTTTGAATATTTTATTAGTGATTTCGATAGTTTTAAGTTACCACTTGAAGCGTAACTGATATTTGGTATTCTATACTTATCTAGGGGTTCTTGAAAATGGTAATTGGATGGTGGAGATGCTTGACCATCGCTTTGACCTCTATTTAAGGCGATCATCTTCGACAGCAGCAACAACAGCATTGTTTTTAATTTGAGCAGCAATACATGAAACCATTTTATTAATTCTTGTTCAATTTCCTAGTTGTTCATAATTTTATGAAGGTTTCATTAAAATAAGAAAATTACGCTTGTATTGATTTTCCAATTACGTTGTAAAGTTTTTCAAGAGTGGTATTGGGAATGTCCTAACCTAGAATTCCATCTAAAGGACTTCAGGTCAACTTCCTAGGACGAGTCACACTTCATTCCTTCACACACAAGCTTATGTAGGCCACACGTTCCTTGCGGAGGAAAGAATTTGCGAGGTGCAGGGACTCCTTTTCTTGAGTGCTACTCTCTCGGATTCTGAGTCCCTGGGCAAAAGCCAAAGCCAGTAAGGCTGGGACTTTCCACCCTACCTAAGAGTTAAGTCACCCCATGTAAATAGCGTGGTTTGTATTTCGGTTTCAGAACAAATGACAAATTCGGAGATAATTTGATTTTTCCTAACCATACAAAGCTTAGCTATTTACACATATTTGCCCGCCAGCCCTGTCCCCCGTGAAGTCTTACCTCTAAGCGAAGTGAATCAGTTAACTAGCAAGAGGGTAGTTAACCCTCGTTAAAAATCTAATGGCTCGTCATTTCACCTACGCCGAAAGTGATACCCCATGTAAATAGCTAAGGTTTGTATGGTTAGGAAAAATACAAATTATCTCCGAATTTGTCATTTTCCCCATCCCATGGTTTCTCAGGAAACACAATTTATGACATGTATTTTCGAATAGGTTTGGTGTGATTTATTTATATCTGCTGCTAGTACATAGTTTATTATACTTTCTTTTGGCCTGCCTAACTCCAAAGCCCAGTCTCTCACTGAGATCCGCAGTAATTATATTGTATCTGTAAAGCATGAGGGAGCAGACATTAGTTATGAAGCATCATATACAAAGTTTATTTCAATAGAATAAAAGTTTAAGCTATCTGCTTAGGGAGTTAACGGAATTTACCGACTATGGTAACTCCGTGCATTACATGATTATTTTCAATATTTAACTTAGCCGGTGATTATAATAGCTGCAACTCTGTTGCTCGACAGAAAACTCTAAGGTAAAATTCGCCAGCGATCGCTACACAGGTGCGGGTGTGCCCAACAGCGCCATCTGTCGTCCAGATACCCAGTACTCAATGTAAACAAAGAACTCAATTTTCTCTCTGTCGTGCTCCCGACAAGACGTTCTTATTCGCTGTTGCTAAACTGGATTTGTTTTCACAACTAATTGGTGAAGTACACTATTCTAGTTTTGAGCTTTCGCTATGCAGGTGTTTTTTGGGTGAGATAGCCATGGCGTCCTGATGGAAGGTTCCTTTTTGGTAGCTTCCTTGGGTAATCACTACTAGGATTTTCCCAGAGAATTAAACCACAGGTTATCACAGAATTCTAACTTCTGGAGCGAGTATCCTAAAGGTTTCCCCTTAAGACATCGTGTAACAACAGGGGACACGCATGTATAGACGTGCCACATAGCTATCTACACCCCATATAGAGTTAACGCTTCAATATGGCGGACAGGGAGTGGCTGGGAGCTGAGCCGCAGCCGATCTAGATGTGGCGATATCGGTACTCGCGATGTAAACAGACGGACGCCATTGCTTTTGATGACGTCACGTCCATCCCCATTCCTTTGCTAGTAGCTCGCTCGCTTGGACGTATTTTTCCCTTTGTGCGACTTTATCTACTTGCATCCTCGCTATGTCTCAACCTTCAGCTTCACCTTCTTCTGGAAAGTTGAGTACAAAGGTTTAGGTATTGTTTAAATAAGCTCTGGCCTTAAAGTAAATCTTACTTTTCGAGATATTTGCATAATTGTGGCAGAGCTTTGCCAGACCGGTCAGCGCCATTTTATGACGCTGCTGTTGCTTGCATGCCTTATTTAGTTAGCCGCAACAGCCTTACCGGTATATAAATTACTAATCAGCGCTATTAGTTATTTAGTCTTCATAGCTAGGAACTTTATATCGTGTTTTTGACGCATTAGTTAGGGTCTTCGCTGACCCCATACCTGTAGGCTTTGATTAGCCCCTAGGCCAGTGAGCCTATACCAGTGTTAATGCATGATATTTCAGTGATCCTAGTGTTAGTTATGAAGATTTTGGCATTATTTTACAATACCATTGACAGTGATGCAAGTGTTTTTCGCCTTCAGGGACCATATAGGGGGTAGGTTATCTTGAGTGCCTTGCTAACCTAACCTTATGATAGGACCCCTATATGCTCTCTTCATCCCTAGCCCTAGGGCTTCCCTCTGGTAATCTTGTATCCTATTACATGTGATAGGACAAGACTCCTCAGAGTACTGTATCGCCTCCCCACCTAAGGGAATGACCCCTCCCTTAGTGTTGCGGACCTTAAAGGTAGGATCACCTCCTTTAAGCTGAATCGGTCCTTGACCTTTTCCTTGCGATACGTCTTCTCCCTTCCTTGATTAGGGTCTAACAACCCTAATCCAGGTTAGGTTGAAAGGGCTGGTTTATGTACCTTGCTGAAATATACGCGTGCACCGTTTTTCAGTTGGTCCACCTACTATAGGTTAGGGTGAGCATCTCCCTTCCTAGGTGGCCGCTCTGGTGCATAACCCATCTTTTCTTATAAGAAGACCCTTTCCCCCCCCCCAACCTATCTCTTGCCTAGCCTAACCTACCAGTAGGTTAGGCTTCATATGTCCCCTGTCCTACACTCCACCCTAGGCTGGAGTGCTGGACCCCGTGGTGCTCCCAGTGTTGTCCGCTCTGATACATAGACCCTCCATAGTGCTATGGAGTCAGTTATCATTTGGTCGACATGAAGAGTCTCCACCCCTTCTTTGGGTACACCCTGTCCTCTCTTGGACTGCCTTAGCCCCCGGCCATTGCGGCCCCTGCTTAGGATGATAGATTCACCTCTATCATGGTGGTACCTTTTCCAGAGGTGTCTTGTCTAGGCTAGTACAGCCTTGCCATCCCACCTCCATCTTTGGTGCTTGTCCCTTGCCGCCTCTACCCCGGCATTACCGCCGCTACGGGTGACTTCCTTATCCTTGCCGCCTTCCCCCGAGTGCCGGGGGATCGCCGCCGGCCGCCGGCTTACCGCCGTGGTCTCTCCATTCCCTCATAGCCTCGGCACACTGCCGACCCCTCCCGGAGTGCCGGCACTAGCAGCCGGCCCCCGGCCCCGGCTATGCTCCTTTATCCTTACCCCTGTCACCCTCCGACTGCCTCCGGCTGCCGGAACCGCCGCTCCTTGCCGGCGGCCGCCGCCACCCTGGCTTCTTTTGACCATAGAATGATCATTCTTGAATGCCAGAAACTCTGCTCGAGCGGCTTCCGGCGTGCCGGGGGTATGCCGGACCCGTCCGGAGGCGGCAAGATGCCTTGCACCCCTTCTCTCAGCTATCTTTACTAGCGATAGCTCCTAAAAACCGCACCTAGACGGCTTGTTAACGCAGACAAACTGGTACGGAATCGTACATTTTGTTCAGTTTTCACTCTGTCTTCTTGCGTGTTTCATCTTTCCAGCACGCTACGTGTAATTGGCACGTCTGGTTGCCGGAACCTTACTAGGATCTCATGATCCCCAGACTTTCTTGATAAGATTTCAAGCCTAGTCTATAATATGGTAATTCTAAATGGAATTCCCATTATCAAGACACCTTCCATGGAGGCCTACGGCCACCTGGGACTGTCTGATGCTACGGCAACCAGCCGGGCGGGTTACACGAGGCATGCGTCTGTCTCCTTTCACCCACCCTTCTGTGCATCACAATTAACTTATGTTAATATTAACTTGTTAATAATTAACTTTATATACGAGCCATATTATGACTCTACAATACTCATCGTCTCTTTCCTTTACAGGAGGAGTACGTCAAGTGTGACCACGACTTCTGCGCGGTCCGTCGGCCACACTTCTATGGACACACGGCGTGTAGGACACACGCCCCTTGTGCTCACAAGAGAGGGGATCTCAAGTACTGGGGCCCCACCACCTGTTCGGTCTGCCAAGAATGCCTACAGAAAGCATTCTATGATCCTCCCTCAGCGGAGATTCGGGACACTGCTCGGGACAACCTACGCAAGTGGGTACGTGGCTTTTAAAAGAACGCCACTGGACCATACCTAGCCACAGAAGAAATGAGATCTTTGCTGTTCCCAAAGACCTCACCAGACTCAGTGGTCCCAGTCGAACAGATCCCCGTCGTCCAGATCACAGTGGAACCTGATACTGTCATGGCTCAGTCCATGAATGATTGTCACCTGGATTCAGAACATGATGAACACATGTCAGAGATCTCGGAGGACACCGAGAAAACCCTTATGGCCCAGGGTGAAGGGGAGGATGATGAAGAAGAGGACCGGGTAGTATATACCGAGTCCGATAAGGAGGATGCCCCTCCCTCCATCCCCCCTCCTACTCCTACACCGACGGAAGTGTCTCTCCCGTCTACGTCCTCCACCACGACTCCTCTACCTACGGCACAGGATATGATTCGGCTCATTGAATCCGTGATGGAGCAGAAGCTCCAAGGAACTCACAAGATCATTCGGTCGATGGGAGGTTCCGAGGAATCTCGCAAAATCTCCATCAAGGACCTCCCCGCATGCTCGAGCGACAATCCGTGGCGGTTCGCCGAGCATATGGGCATCGCTGATGACAAGATCTTCGTCAGCGATAAGATCGGTTCCATACCCCTGGAAGAAGTGGAGTTCTTCCCCCGCTTTGAGGCGTATCCGGACCCAAGCTAAACGAACACCTCCTTCGTAGGGAACAGGAAACGAAGGAGAGGCTGGCAGCATCTCTCACTCTCCAGGTCCAGATGGACGTAATGGCTGGTGACACCAGAGTCCCTGACCATTACATGGTCCTTGCCAAATCTCATATGGCAACCTTAGTCAAGGATCTGTACCATTTCATGCGAGCTCGTAGAGCCTGCAGAGAATTCGTGTTCTCCAGTGCCACTGTCAGACACGAACCCCGGAAACTAATTGCCTCCAACATCTGGGGCAAGTACCTCTTCCCGTCTGATCTAGTGAAAGAGATCACAGACAAGGCCGCATCTGAGAACAGGAACCTTCTCAACAAATGGGGCATGTCTAGGAAGAGAAAGCCCTCTCAGGATGACGGTCCTGAGCCTAAGAGGAAGCAGTCGAAGCATAGACCCCAGCAACGTCAGCACAGACGTTAGTTTCCGGCACCCGCTACTCCCCAAGTGGCCGCTCAGCCGCCACAGACCTTTCAGTTGGTCCCACAGCCGGTTTTGTCCTCATCACCGGCCTTCAACCCCGCCTTCGAGCAGCACTCCACTACCTTTCGTCCCAAGGGTAGAAGCTCAGGCAGGGGTTCCGGCAGAGATTCCTCTCGCCGGCCCTCCAGAGGCAGAGGAGGACAGGGAGCTAGCGGCCGAGGCAGCAAGTCCTCGGGACCCCAGAAGCAATGAAGTGCTTCCGGTGGGAGGAAGACTCCGCCACTTCCAGGATCGCTGGACCTTCGACTCCTGGGCACACAGCATCATCAAGAAAGGTCTGGGCTGGAGCTGGGCGCAACCACCCCCAACCTTCCGGCAATTCTTCCAACGTTCAACCCCCCTCCTGGAAGAATATGTGCTAGACCTCTTGAACAAGAAGGTGATAAGAAGGGTGAAGTCCACAAGGTTCCAAGGGAGACTGTTTTGTGTTCCCAAGAAAGACTCGGACAGACTCAGAGTCATTCTGGACTTATCCCCCCCCTCAAAGTATTCATATCGAACAACAAGTTCAAGATGCTGACTCTTCAACAGATCAGAACCCTCCTGCCTCGAGGGTCTTTCACGGTCTCGATAGACCTGGCGGACGCATACTGGCACATACCAATGAACCATCACGCTTCCTCCTACCTAGGATTCCGACTCCAACGGAAAAGCTATGCCTTCCGGGCCATGCCCTTCGGACTCAACGTGGCCCCTCGGATATTCACAAAGCTAGCGGACGCAGTAGTACAACAGCTCCGCATCCGAAACGACTGGCTAGTGTGGGCGCCCTCGCCCGAGGATTGTATAGAATCCTGCAGAAAAGTTACCCAGTTTCTCGAACACCTGGGATTCCAGATAAACGCGAAAAAGTCTCGTCTATCTCCAGCTCAGAAGTTCCAATGGTTAGGCATCCACTGGAATCTTCAGTCACACCGCCTTTCCATTCCAGCAAAGAAAAGGAAGGAAATAGCAGGGTCTGTCAAGCGACTGTTAAAATCCAAACGGATCTCGAGACGCCAGCAGGAACAAGTTCTAGGCTCTCTACAGTTCGCCTCGATCACAAACCCAGTGCTCCGTGCACAGCTAAAGGATGCAGCGGGAGTCTGGAGACGTTCCGCATCCATCGCTCGAAGAGACCTCAAGAGACGGCTCCCAAGCAGACTTCGACTTCTTCTAAAGCCGTGGTCAGAAGCGAGGGCCCTAAAAAGGTCCCTTCCTCTCCAACACCCACCTCCATCTCTCAACATCCATACGGATGCTTCGTTGGAGGGTTGGGGAGGTCACTCCCACCAAAAACAGGCTCAAGGCACTTGGTCTCCCCTATTCAAGACGTTTCACATCAACATCTTGGAGGCCATGGCGGTTCTTCTGACGCCGAAGAAACTCTCCCCGCCCCCGTCGATACACATTCGCCTGACCCTGGACAGCTCTGTGGTAGTGCGTTGTCTCAATCGCCAGGGCTCAAGATCGCCCAAGATAAATCAGGTGCTCCTGACAATCTTCCGTCTGGCAGAAAGGAAGAAATGGCACCTGTCTGCAGTTCACCTACAAGGATTCCGCAATGTGACAGCGGATGCTCTATCTCGGACAAACCCGATAGAGTCGGAATGGTCTCTAGACGCAAGATCATTCTCCTTCATCTCTCACAGAGTCCCAGAACTCCAGATCGACCTCTTCGCAACGAGCGACAACCATCAACTTCCTCGATATGTAGCCCCGTACGAGGATCCCAAAGCGGAAGCGGTGGACGCCATGACCTTGGATTGGAACAGATGGGCCAAGATTTACCTGTTCCCTCCCACCAATCTTCTGCTGAAAGTCCTCTCCAAATTGAGAACCTTCAAAGGGACAGCAGCTCTAGTGGCTCCCAAGTGGCCCCGCAGCAACTGGTACCCCTTGATCCTGGAGATGCAGCCAACGCTGATCCCCCTCCCGGACCCAGTTCTCTCCCAGCAAATACAGAAGTCGACTGTCTTCGCTTCTTCATCGAAAATCAAGGACCTTCATCTCATGATTTTCTCACCCTAGCCGCTAAGAAAAGGTTTGGGATTTCGAAGAAGAGTCTAGACTTCCTCGAGGAATACAAGACCGAATCCACGAGAAGGCAATACGAATCGTCTTGGAGGAAATGGGTCTCCTTCGTCAAGGCAAAGAACCCCTCGAAAATCACCATAAATTTTTGCATGTCCTTCTTCATTCACCTTCATGGACAAGGCTTGGCAGCCAACACGATTTCTACTTGCAAATCGGCCTTGACTAGACCTTTGTCATACGCCTTCCAAATAGATCTGTCTAGCGACATCTTCAACAAACTACCGAAGCCCTGTGCCCGTTTACGACCGGCACCTGCTCCGAGACCAATCACTTGGTCTCTAGACAAAGTTCTCCACTTCGCCTCCAACTTGGACAATGATTCATGCCCTCTCAAGGACCTGACTCAGAAAGTTATATTTCTCTTCGCTCTAGCTTCGGGAGCCCGAGTCAGCGAAATAGTGGCACTATCTAGAGAAGAGGGACATATCGTTCTCAACGATTCAGGAGACCTCTCCCTCTTCCCTGATCCGACGTTTCTCGCAAAGAACGAATTACCTACCAAACGATGGGGCCCGTGGAGGATATGCCCCTTGAAGGAAGATGCCTCTCTATGTCCAGTAGAGAGCCTTAAGGTCTATCTTCATAGAACTTCAAACTTTGGTGGAGGCCAACTCTTCAAAGGAGAAACATCGGGCAGCGACCTGTCACTGAAACAATTGAGAGCAAAAATCACCTACTTCATTCGCAGAGCGGATCCAGACAGTACACCCGCTGGTCATGATCCTAGGAAAGTCGCTTCGTCTCTGAATTTCTTTCAGAGTATGGATTTCGAAAGCCTCAAGAACTATACAGGCTGGAAATCCTCGCGTGTTTTCTTTAAACATTATGCGAAACAAGTGCACGAAGTGAAACATTTTGTGGTAGCCGCAGGTAGTGTTATGAAACCTGCTCTGAACTCTGCTTAGAACAGTGAGTTATTAGGGACTCTAACTCGTCGGGTGCCTATGTTGACCCTCAAGTGATACGTAGTGAAGCAGAAACCACCTTGTGTTTTCTTTAACTGTTCTTACCTCAGGTGAAATGTCATAGTAGATTACCACATGAGTGCTACATGCCACATGCATGACGTGTGTTACATAAAGACTAACGTTCCGAAGAACGAGTGCCTACTAATACTTGATTCTTCCCTTTCAGACTCAAGAGCACGCCTTTATGACTATGTACATTTTTATCAATGTAAATGTTTTTTACTAATTATTGCATGACATGTATTGATTTACCTGCAATTATATAATAAAATGTCTATTTTATCACTTGTGCGTCTCCCTTGCTCCTTTCTTACTATGAAATATACTAATTGTCATAGTTTTATTACCCTTCATTCTTGGTTAAGGAAAATGCCAGGATTTACTCCGGGCATTTATTTGTATAGAGCAAGTAAGTTTCCTTAGCGAATACTTACTCAATTATGAAGATGAGTCAACTCCATGCACGAAGTGTACAACCACCACTTCTTCAAGTTTGTTTCGACGCGAATACCAAATCGCTCTGACTTATCTTATGGATCTCATTGTTCCTTCAGCCTATATGATAGCCTTCCCATGACCACTTTGATCTCAGCATAGCCCGTGGGGACTTCCATGCCAGGGGGGCAGGAAGGCAACTGCCTCACGGTAGCTCTAGTATAGACCACTATGCTCTCGGCTCAATGTTTTAGCACTCACTTATAAAGGGGAAAAAGTCTACCACGATACACTAATTCTCTGGTACTCTTCCATCAGGACGCCATGGCTTGAGCCCAAAAAACGGATTTTGAGCGAAGCGAAAAATCTATTTTTGGGTGAGATAGCCATGGCGTCCTGATGGACCCACCCTGTCTGTTATCAGGTCCCGCCCTGCGCCGCTGTATCATGGTGATGAGCGAGCTCCAGACTTTCGGAATGAGGATGGACGTGACGTCATCAAAAGCAATGGCGTCCGTCTGTTTACATCGCGAGTACCGATATCGCCACATCTAGATCGGCTGCGGCTCAGCTCCCAGCCACTCCCTGTCCGCCATATCGAAGCGTTAACTCTATATGGGGTGTAGATAGCTATGTGGCACGTCTATACATGCGTGTCCCCTGTTGTTACACGATGTCTTAAGGGGAAACCTTTAGGATACTCGCTCCAGAAGTTAGAATTCTGTGATAACCTGTGGTTTAATTCTCTGGGAAAATCCTAGTAGTGATTACCCAAGGAAGCTACCAAAAAGGAACCTTCCATCAGGACGCCATGGCTATCTCACCCAAAAATAGATTTTTCGCTTCGCTCAAAATCCGTTTTATCTTCATCTTAAATCTTGAACTCGTTTTGGATAGATTTAATTATGGTGACAAAGAGAGTATGGACTTTCTTTCACTTTTGAATGGCCGACCCTTCCCTTAGCGGAAGTGTGTTTAGGCTTTTAGTAATTATATCACGTTATAGATTTTCCTCTATATAGTTTATATCTCTCCGCCTTTATTAGGCCTCTTCGATTAACTTTCCATTTATTATAAACATATATAAATAATTTTAATGTTTTGTTTATATAGACCTTTCCTGAGAGTAGGCGGTCCTAACTTGGAAACCGAAGTTAATCAACGTTGAGCCCTTTATATCGTAATTAGCTTTTAAAGAGCTAAGGATTTAAAACTTTTTAAATGTAATATTTTATGAAAGAATTTCTTTGATAGTCTTCGTTCTGTTTTCAAAGATGAACTAACGTTTAGTTTATTTATGCTACGCAGTTGTTGACGTTCAGGACGTTCAACATGCGCTCTATCGTTACGATAGAGAGAGAGTGTATCACGGTTTCACTTTGCAGTAAGAGTAAATCGATTCTGACGTTTTGTTCATTCTTTCTTAGCTTAAATGTTTTAAATTCTATTTTAATGGAACTTTTTATTTGAAAAACCTTTCAGTTTTTTCCTTTAGTCAAATAACATGTTTTTTTTTGACGATATATAATTGGGCTCTTCTCTTAGGTGCGAAATCAAGAGAGAAAGAGAGAGAGAGATAGAGACGGAGGGAGAGAGAGGAGAGAAAACGTTCCGTTCAAGCGGGTAACGTTGTTCTCGTGTTTCTCTCGTCCCTAGTCGCTGTACGGGGAGGAAGGATAAACGTTTTAGTTTTTTATTCTCGTCCCCAGGCTATGTGCGGTGAGAGATTGAAAACGTAGTTATATGAACTAGTGTTTAGTCTCTTTCCCAGCCACTGATTTTTTTTTTTATCTTTGAATATGTTTTCTGTTTTTTGCTGGTATTAATGAGCTTGCATTATACGACTGATTTCGCAATTACTACCTTTTAAAAGGGTAGAATTGCGTGTTTCAGGTAGAAATCAGTAAAAATTTCAGTGAAATAAGTGCAAAACAGAAAATCGAAGTGATAAAGTGATATGCGCAAAGTGTTACAGTGTTGCGTCCGAGGGTTCGTCTGTTCGTGCCTGTCGTTCACCTAGTCCGGGACCTCTTACATGCTCCCAAGCCCAGGGGAGAAGTAATGTCAAACGACTTATGGGTTCGAGAGGCCTTGACCAATGAACAGACGTTTTCCCTCTATGGTATCGGGTGTATCTTACCAAGATCTCCCCTACCATAAGACGAGAGAGACGTTGTTTCTCCTCGTCATCCGAAGGCTTTTCGCATAAGAAACCTGTCACAAGGTTTCGAAGCCCTTAAGCGAAAGTCAGTCCTTTCAGGACAGGTCCAGCGTCCTGGTTACAACCATTAGGACAGCTCTGACCCTATGCAGTCATCGGATAACTGCTCGCCGCCTAACAAAAGCGTAACACAGACTCCGAGAGTCTTTTTTTGTAGGCAAAGTGTTGCGGTCACAGACGTTACCCTCGTCTCTTACCACAACCATTTCCGTTGATCCTTAATGGGTTGTATGGCAAGACATGCAGTATATGCTTGCCTCCCTTATGGAAGACTATTCTGCCGATTAGTCCGTTGAGTCTAGCCGTTTATCTCATCGATATCCTGGCTTTCAGCCAACCTAATGTTCCTTTGTGCTTACTGTTGACGTTGGCGTAGCTTAGTCACGTCAGTCAGGTTGTTTAGAACCACACTCGATGCGGTCTCGTGTGGTTTTTCAGCCGCATTTGGACGTTAGGCCACTTGCTGAGGCTCCTGTTGACGTTCAAGACGTTCACTAACAATCGGAGTTGACTTGTTTTGACGCTGTGCGTCAACCTCCGCATTCTAGAGTTGTTTTGACTGCTCAGTCTAGGCAGTCAAAGCAGTCTCGAGTGGACGCTGTGCGTCCTCACGCACCTGTTGTGGTTGACAGTTCAGTTGTTGACAGTTCACAGACTGTCAAGCAGTTACATGACGTTGCGTTCTGGTCCGCTACTAATGCACCAGTGAGTGTGGACTCTGCTTGTAAAGCATTGCCACCACGGTAGGTCTCTCCCTTGCTTGAGACTCAGCTTTTATCGGACAAGGTTCCTGTAGATGAGGAAGTTGCTGTTCCCCCTCCTACTGATATTCCCTTGAGGACTCTGTCAGATGGAGAGGAGCCTAAAGCTGCTTAGCCTCCTATGGACTTTAATTAAATCATGATGATTTTTTTTAAGGATCTTTGTCCGGATCTTTTTGTAACTGCTGCTCCTCGTTCGCCTAAACGTCAGAGCTTACACTAGGCCTAGCTACTTCGAAGCCGTTGTTTTTAAGCTAGTGCTCTCTCGCTCTCCTAGAGAGCTTTACGTTGGCTAGGCGACTGGTTTTTCACCAGGAGGAGTTTGGGGGATACAGCCTTTGCTTTCCCTTCTTTTAAACTGGTTTATAGAGCGAGAGTCTGATATGACACGAGAGAAGTTCTCGGCTTGGGAGTTCATGCCTCTGCCCAGATAGACTTCTCAATTCTCGTAGACTCTCCCTGGCGCCTGGCCAGGAGACGCTCCAAGTTGTTTACAGGTCAACTTCACAGCTGTTTTCGAGCCTTTGAAGTTTTGCTGTACAATTATGTCACGCATAACAAGGCTTTCAGGGATGGTAAACGGTACCGCCTCAGTCGCTAACCCCGTCTGTTGCCACACCTGCTCCCGTAGACCCTAAATGGGCTTTGCTGCAAGACATGCAGTCCAAGCTTGCGTCCTTGATAGAGGACTTTAATGCGGAGAAGGTTGCTACCGAACCTTCTGGCCAACAACCTTCCAACCGGTCGGTTGTGCGCCCTGTTGACGCTGAGGTAACCTACTCGCGTCTGCCAGTTGAGGTGGTTCCTCCACCGATGCGACCCAGTGTGGGTTGCCAGCCGCACGTTGACGTTAAGCGACGCTCGGAGGTGGTTGTTGACGTTCAGGACGTTCAACAACTAGCAGAGGTGACTTGTTTTGACGCAGTGTGTCAACCTCAGCAACCCGGTAGGGTGTTGACTTCACAACCCAGACGGTCTAGACAGTCTCGGGTTGACGCTGTGCTTCCTCGCGCACCCATGGTTGTTGACAGTTCACAGACTGTGCAGCAGTTCCATGATATTGCGTCCGGCTCCGTCACGCATCCACCAGTGCGACCGGACTCAGCGAGCCAGACGTTGCCCACTCCGTTGCCGTTTCCTCATCAGTTTTCGGATGAGGAACCCTCTGATGAGGACGTTGCTGAACAACAAGACGATCAGCCCCCAGAATAGATCAAGCCCTGCTATCCATCCAGAAGATGCTGAAGAAGGAACGCTGCTCAGTCAGGCGGTGGATGAGTCTGGTAGGGACGCTGTCATCCGTGGAACAATTTGTGTCACTAGGAAGACTACACCTCCGTCCTCTTCAATACCATCTAGCTTTTCACTGGAAAAAGGACAAGACGCTAGAAGCGGTCTCGATCCCGGTTTCCGAAAAGATAAAGTCTTGTCTGACTTGGTGGAAGGACAATATCAACCTAAGAGAGGGTCTTCCCCTGGCTGTTCAGACTCCCAACCACGTTCTCTTCTCGGACGCATCGGACGTGGGCTGGGGCGCGACACTAGACGGTCGGGAATGCTCAGGACTGTGGAACTCGGGTCAGAGGAGCATGCATATCAACTGCAAGGAGCTGTTGGCAGTACATCTGGCCTTAAAAAGCTTCAAGTCTCTCCTTCGAGGCAAAGTGGTGGAAGTTAACTCGGACATCATCACGGCCTTGGCGTACATCTCCAAACAAGGAGGTACCCACTCACTGACGTTGTACGAGATCACAAGGGACCTGCTCATCTGGTCAAAAGGTCAAGACATCTCCCTAGTAACGAGGTTCATCCAAGGCGACTTGAACGTCATAGCAGATTGTCTCAGTCGGAAAGGGCAAGTAATTCCAACCGAATGGACCCTCCACAAGGATGTGTGCAAGAGACTTTGGGCCACTTGGGGTAAAACCATCCATAGATCTCTTTGCAACCTCGCTGACCAAGAGGCTTCCAATCTATTGCTCTCCAGTCCCGGACCCAGCAGCAATACATATAGATGCTTTCCTCCTAGATTGGTCACATCTGGATCTCTACGCATTCCCACCGTTCAAGATTGTCAACAAGGTACTGCAGAAGTTCGCCTCTCACGAAGGGACAAGGTTGACGTTAGTTGCTTCCCCCTGGCCCGCGAGAGAATGGTTCACCGAGATACTTCGATGGTTAGAAGACGTTCCCAGTAGTCTTCCTCTAAGGGTAGACCTTCTACGTCAGCCACACGTAAAGAAGGTACTCCAAAGCCTCCACGCTCTTCGTCTGACTGCCTTCAGACTATCGAAAGACTCTCAAGAGCTAGAGGCTTTTCGAAGGAAGCAGCCAGTGCGATTGCTAGAGCAAGGAGAGCTTCTTCCATTAGAGTCTACCAATCGAAGTGGGAAGTCTTCCGAGACTGGTGCAAGTCAGTTTCTGTATCCTCGACCAGTACCTCTGTAGCTCAAATAGCTGTTTTTCTCTTATACCTGAGAAAAGGACGATCCCTTTCAGCTCCCACTATCAAGGGCTACAGAAGCATGTTGGCATCGGTCTTCCGGCATAGAGGCTTAGATCTTTCCAAACATAAAGATCTGCAAGACCTCCTTAAGTCTTTTGAGACCACCAAGGAGCGTCGTTTGGCTACCCCTGGATGGAATTTAGACGTGGTACTAAGATTCTTCATATCAGACAGGTTGGAGCCGTTACAATCAGCCTCCCTGAAAGATCTCACTCTTAAGACTCTTTTCCTGGTATGCTTAGCCTCGGCTAAAAGAGTCAGTGAGATTCATGCCTTCAGCAAGAACATAGGATTTTCGTCAGAAAAAGCCACTTGTTCGCTACAACTTGGTTTTCTAGCCAAAAATGAGCTGCCTTCTCGGCCTTGGCCTAAATCTTTCGATATCCCCAGCTTATCGGAGATCGTAGGCAATGAACTAGAAAGAGTCTTATGCCCTGTTAGAGCTCTTAAGTTCTATTTAAAGCGTACTAAACTTTTACAAGGCCAATCTGAAGCTTTATGGTGTTCAGTTAAGAAACCATCCTTGCCTTTGTCAAAGAATGCTTGGTCAGACTTTATCAGATTGTTAATACGAGAAGCTCATTCACATCTGAGTGAGGAAGACCGAACTTTGCTTAAGGTGAAGACGCACGAAGTTAGAGCTGTAACAACTTCCGTGGCCTTTAAGCAAAATATATCTCTGCAAAGTATAATGGACGCAACCTATTGGAGAAGCAAGTCAGTGTTCGCGTCATTTTACTTGAAAGATGTCCAGTCTCTTTACAAGAACTGCTACACACTGGGACCATTCGTAGCAGCGAGTGCAGTAGTGGGTGAGGGCTCAACCACTACAATTCCCTAATTCCATAACCTTTTTAATCTTTCTCTTGAAATGTTTTTATTGTTGTTTTTGGGTTGTCCGGAAGGCTAAGAAGCCTTTCGCATCCTAGTTGATTTGGCGGGTGGTCAAAGTCATTTCTTGAGAAGCGCCTAGATTAGGGGTTTTGATGAGGTCCTGTTGTATGGGTTGCAACCCTTGATACTTCAGATCCTAGGGGTCGATCAGCATCCTAAGAGGATCGCGAGGCTCCGTAAGGAAGACGTACTTAAAAAGGCAGAGTAATTGTTCAAGTCGACTTCCTTACCAGGTACCTATTTATTTTGTTTTTGTTATTTTGATAACTTCTAAAATGAAATAAAAACTCTTAGCTCATAATAATGTAAACATATTTTGCTGGTCTCTACCCACCCCCCTGGGTGTGAGTCAGCTATTATAATCACCGGCTAAGTTAAATATTGAAAAATGTTATTTTTATAATAAAATAAATTTTTGAATATACTTACCCGGTGATTATAAATTAAAGGACCCTCCCTTCCTCCCCAATAGAGACGCAGTGGGACGAGGAGAAAATTGAGTTCTTTGTTTACATTGAGTACTGGGTATCTGGACGACAGATGGCGCTGTTGGGCACACCCGCAACCTGTGTAGTGATCGCTGGCGAATTTTACCTTAGAGTTTTCTGTCGAGCAACAGAGTTGCAGCTATTATAATCACCGGGTAAGTATATTCAAAAATTTATTTTATTATAAAAATAACATTTTTGAAATCATTGCTTAGTTATCATGAAGTGCAGGATAAACATAAAGGTAGCGGATATCAAAGCAGAAGAAAGGAAAGATATGAGATTGTTGAAATAGAAGGCTAAAAAGGACTTGTTCCAACACATAATACAAACAATTTTGCTTTTTACTGTGAATATACAGTATATTTCAGCAAAATCTAACTATTAGGATGGGGCTAGCGGAGGATAGACCCTCACACGCACATGAGTGATGTGACATTACTTTTTATTTTAGCTTGGTAGAGTGCAGATGTACCATCTCTCTCTTCCGTTAACCTATTACATGAACTAGCTGTTTACTTTAATTTTATTTTCCATTTTATGTATGTAGTTATCCTCCCAGTAAGAGTGGTTCAGTGGACGAATGAAGCAGAAGTCTTGGCTTCTTACATCATCTTGTTCCCTCCACGTTTTCTCTACTCTGAGTACAGCGATGACCATCTAACCCCAACATCCCTTAGGTGCAGCTGCTGTCACTTCCACAAGCAAATCAACTGTGCCCACTATCGGAGAATCTCTTTTGTTGCCGCTTGCGAAAACTCCTGCCTTCCTTGGGGCTACTGGGTCTCCCTCTTAAGGAATGGCCTGCGAGGGTGCTACAGTTAGAGGCCCAGCAGGGATGCACAGCTGCCTCCTCAGAGGTTGAACATGATCTTCCTCTACGAGACTCTGTAGGTAACGCACCAACAGAGCTTCTCGTATCTTTAGCCGCAGCACTCTCTGTATCTGCTCATCACCCTTCATCCCTGCAGTGATTGGGAGCAGGTGCAGACTAATACTTGTAGTTTACCAGTTGGGAAAGCCAATGCAGTGAATCCAGAAGCTGACTTAGGTCAGTCTTCTCAGCTTGCAGAATTATGCTGCATACCCTCAGCCTGAGTTTGCTCAGTGAGTTGAAGTTCCACAGTGTATAATGCACTGAGCTATTCCACACAGCTTTAAGGACCTCTCTTGCCCGCAAGAGAGGCTGGTCTCATCTATGTGGTTGGCCCTCAGAGTTTGGAAGGAGTCCTCGACTTGTTGGGCCTCATTCCAGCTGCCTGTCCCATCGTGCCTTGGGCAATCTCGTGAGCAATATCCCTTTGGGGCTATTGCTACAGATAGTGATACCTGCCGACTGCTTGTGGTTGCCTCCTCTCCTGTCGGCGAATCTTGTGGGCTATAACCCTCTAGGGTATAACCGTCTAGGGTTATTCCCGCAGATGGTGTTACCTACTGACAGCTTGCAGCTGCTGCCTCTCACTATCACACAACAAAGCTCATGGAGTTTTGAAAGGGCAGGGCCTTCAGGACTTCTTTGTTTGGGCTTCATCCCCTCAAGGGTAGGAACCCACCTTTTCTGCTGTGTGTATGCACACAGAAAAACCTTGACCTTACTCAATACCATACAAGAAGAGTGCATAAGACTACTCACTCACCTACTACTGGAGAGCTGGTAAGAGTTCATGCTTTACCTCATACAAACACAGACCATAGTTTAACGAGAGAGTCTTGTGCAGTGTTGCACACCAGACCACTGAGCATTAGCAAAGTGGGGGGACAAGCTTCTTATGCTAATGAAGATCTATACGAGGCCTTAGTCTCACACTCGCAAAACCACGATGAGTTTCTAGCATGAGAGCATTTACAGGTAATCACACAATTACCTGTTCAACCTGCTAGGGTAGTGCAGGCGTGCTTGATGTTACAAGCTACCTTGGTAGCTCTCCTGGGATCACCTGTTCACATGCAAGCTGTCGGTACATGAGCTACCGCATACACCCATTCGCACTATGTTAGTTGTTTGCAAGAGCTCTCCTATATGTGATATCTCGGTTGCGCATGCGTACTCTCTTTACAACCTCCAGATCTCACCAGGGAGGTGGAAACCTGCAGCAACACAATGAGGCTTGTAAGACAGCACCCTTCAGGCTCACTTCCGCAGAAGGGGATGCCTGATGACCGTTTAACCCCCAACCCACCATTGTGGTCCCAGGAGACAGTGAGTCTCGGGAGATATAACCCTGCAGGGTTATTGCCAAAGATCACCTTTCTTGATGGTCAGCTCCTCAGACCACACTATTGGTGACGCCTGCCGACTACTTGCAATGGCATCCTCTCTCCACCGTGCCCCCGGGATGCAACGAGTCTCACGAGACATAATCCTTTGGGATTATTGCCTCAATCTTCTCCTTACGTGATAGAGAGCTATTTGAACTCTCACATGTTGTTGGCCTCTGACCTCTTGCAAACCCCGCCTCACCCCGCCATGCCCCCAGGACTCAATGAACCTCATGAGACAGAAGCCTTAGAGGTTATTGCCTCAAGCCTTTACTCACTTATGGAATAGAATCAGCTACTGCATGCGTTCATAAACGATAGCAGAGAAGTGTCCGCTTACAGGTACACTTGTCCTCATATTACCGACAAAGGTGTGATCACTTCACTAGCTTCATGCACCCTTCGTGGATTTACACACACACACACACACACACACACTCATGAACTGGTTCAGAATGCCTATGGATCATGAACAGTCAATTCCCTTTTGAGCAATGATGTTACTCTTTGTTACACACACATTATCTCACAAGGGACTGCATAAGGTACCCCAGGGGCTTTCACACACTGAAAACAGTTCTCAATGCTTAAGCTTATGTACAAGCACTTACCTAAGTAAGGAAAGTTGTGATTTGACACACCCGCATGTGGGTACACATGCCCGTGAGGAGTAGCTAGGGCTACTTACCATCAAACAGAACCTACTGATGTTCCTTCATTCACAAAGGATGATCCAGATTTCAGCCAATTAATGCCGTGAGCCAAACAAATTGAAACTTTTTTCCAATACATCATTACCCCTCTTCCTCAGTCGATGGTTGTATCCCTTGGAGAAAGTCATGTTTTCATACACCCCTACCTTTCTGTAAATCCATGCAAGTGGGCTTCTTCATTCCATTCAGGTTCTCCCTATTATCTCAAGATCATACCTCTAAGTATCAAATGTACTTAGATTCCAAAACTTTGCATAGTGTGTCTGTTCCCTTGGGGGGAAACAATTGGAGCTTATTCTAGTTATTCCGATCAGGAACAGAGAGATCCGAGATGCATTTACCTCTCTTTTAAGGGATAGCTGCCATCAGGGGGAAGGAGGTCTCATTTGTGAACATTTAACGATGTTGGCAGATTTTGCTTTCCAGTTTATTTTCTTCTATACTCTTGGACACATGCTCCCAGTAATGATACTACAGTGTCTTTGGACATTGTCCTTATGTTTGAGACTTGCTTCAGGATAGCATGTCTCTTGCAACTCAATCGTTTGGCTAAAGGTGAACTCAGGACTATCACCATTACCGCCCCTTGGTCAGTCTTCTCTGACGGAAAGAACGGTATTGGAAGGAACAACCATCTTCCCGAAGGAATATAGTATAGGCCTACTTTTTTGGATACCCACATTCCCGATACAACACGTCCTCTAGCGAGTGCTGTTGAATAAACGTTCCTGACTGGATTGGAATAATGACAACCAGACTACGATCAACTTGATTTTAGTAACTTGAGCATGCTTAACAAGTGAGCACACTCACCACTCAGCAAAGATGCAAGTTAACTTTTGCCTGACCCCTCTTTAGCTCATCCAGAAAAACACAGACACGCCTTACCCAAATGTGCCCCACCCAGATGCGCATTACCAGGATTTTCTCCTGAACAATCATTTTCACCTGATCGCACGCTCTCACCTGAGTATTCACTCTCACCTGAGCAGGCTAGCTCTTCGGAGAATTTTCTTGTCTGTCTTCAAATGCGCTGGCATGGCCACACACACCTGAATGAGCGTTTTTTAAACATCTGACTTACCCGGTAGTTATATTTATAACTTACGTCCCTGACGTCACGGCAGAAATTTCAAAACTCGTGCCAATCGCTGATTGAGTAGCCAGGTGTACCACCTGTGCGCCCTCTAGCGAGGTACCTGGAATCATTCCATGATTCCTCAGATCTTCCCTGCCGCCGCAACCGGCGACATGGTTGGATATTTCTACTCGCTATTTACCTGATTTATTGCAGTTTACATTGGTGATGTATAATAATTGGGTTTTGACTCTCCCTCGTTTGGTTTTTCTTTTGGATATTCTTGAATTACTTTTGGATTTTGATATTTTGACCCTTGCTTGTTTGATCTCTCTTATAGATATTCAAAATGGCCACCCCCCCTTCAACTTATAGAATGTGTGTGAGTGGTTGTAAGACCTGGCTTGCTAAAGCCTCAATTGTTCCCCACTCTATCTGCGTAAAATGCAGAGGTAAAGTATGTGAGTTGGGTGATCGTTGTGACGAATGCATTCTTTTATCTGAGAGTGAGGTGCTAGAGTTTGACCACTATACTCGTAAACTTGAGAAAGATAGGCTTAGAAGTAGTTCTAATCGTTCTTCCAGAGACTTTTCCTCTTCCCGTGTCACCGAACCTAATCCTTCCCCTATAGTGGTAGTTTCAGATCCCACTACTGTTACTGCTAATGAACGTATGCTAAAGGATATGATGGTGGCTATTCAAGCTCTGGGCGTGAGGGTTGAATCGCTTGCTGCGGACAGAACACAATTGATGTCAGATGTAAAGCAATTAAAATGTGACAGTGCTAAAAGTGCAGTGAATTTATTTAGTGCAGTGGAGGGTGCGCCTGCTCGGGCCTGTCGTTCTCCCAGTCTTAGACCTCTTCCAAGCTCCCCAACCCCTGGGAGAAGGAATGTCGAACGACGAAAGGATATGAGAGGCTTTAGCTCCTGAGCAGACGTCCCTTCGAGCGTACCTGTTGACGTTTCCCAGGACGTTCACCCTCACCATAGGAAAGGTGAAGTAATAGTGGTTTCATCATCTTCCGATGTCGCAGTACCCAAACGGGGCTGGCGTCACGCTTCCAGACCTCTTAAGAGGAAGATTGACAAAGTCGATCAGCGTCCTATCATGACACCGCAAGCTCCTGGTTGTAGCCATTGGAGCAGTCTGGAGCGTTTTCCTTCTTCCGAAGAGAGCCCTCCTGCCAAATGTCCTTTAAGGTCAGCTGTCTGAATCGGGCATGACCTCGGTTCATGCTCCTCGTCCGCCGTCAGACTGGTTATTGCCCTGTGGACGCTCTGAGCGTTCTTTAAGCGGCGTGGATAGCGAACTCGTGATAGACATGACGTCTCCTGTATCACAACGAGTTGACCCGAATTTTGATATGCTGCAAGAAATGCAACAGAAACTCTCTTCGTTCATGCAAAGTTATCAATCTATGGACAATAAAAGAGTAGCATGCCTGGATCTTGAACGTCAGGAAGCTTCTCTTCTGTACGCCAAGCGGCGTAAGGCTATTAGTCGAGAGGTTCTTGACGACGAACGGCTATATATCTCCCCTGTTAAACGTCGTGAGTCTGTTCCACTTGACTCCGAACGTCAAGCAACCAAACATAACGCCAAGCGTCAAATAGCCAGACGTGACACTGAGCGTCAAGCGGCCAGACTTGATGTCAAGCGTCCAACAGAGCGAGGTGCCGAGCGTCCAACAGAGCGAGGTGCCGAGCGTCCAACTATATGTAACGTTGAACGTCCTGCAGGACGTGACCTCGAGCGTCCAGCAAGACGTGATGTCGAGCGTCCAGCTAGACGTGACGTCGAGCGTCCAGCATGACGTGACGTCGAGCGTCCAGCGAGACGTGATGTCGAGCGTCCATCATGACATGACGTCGATCGGCAAGCAGCCAGACGTGATGTTGAGCGTCAAGCGGTACGCGGCGTCGAGCGTCAAGCTTGATGCAACGTCAAGCGTCTAACAACTTTACGTGATGCCGGGAGTCAAGAAGTGAGGCATGACATTGAGCATGAGAGCCTCGGACTTCGTGATGACACGAGTCGAATCGAATGTCGAGATCAAGGATACCTTAGTTCCAATCGCTTTGATCACGAGCGTTTTACCGAGCGTCAAGCGTTAGAACAACACGGCTACAGATGCGATGATCTGTTGTCTCTTGACGCCAGAAGTCAGGACCTTAATGAGATGTATCCTGATAAGCACAACGTTGCTACTTCCGTCAGAGCTTTGTCAGAGGAAGACATCGACGATCACCTTTCCCCTGTTGAATTATTTGAGGAATTATCAGAAGGAGAAGATCCTAAGTCTTTTCGTCCTTCAGTGGATCTTAAGAAACTCATGAAAGTTTTTAATGATGAGTTTCCAAATTATTTTGTGCCCGTTGCTCCACGTTCACCACCCTTAGAATTCACGCTTGGGAAGGCATCGAAGAAGTCTCTTTTACCAAGATGGTTCTGTCACGGTCATCAAAGAGAGCTCTAAGGATGATAGACTGGATGGAGTCTAAGAAGGACCAAGAAAAGCCAGCTTTCGCTTTTCCTCCGACTAGACTGGCCTCTAGATCTAGTATCTGGTACGAGACGGGAGAAGTTCTTGGCTTGGGAGTTCCTGGCTCTACCCAAGGAAATTTTTCAAGTCTAGTAGACACTTTCCGTCAGTCGGCGATGAGGAGGACCAAGATTCTTTGGTCTACTTCGGAATTAGATCATCTTCTCAAAGGCGTTTTTAGAGCCTTCGAGGTATTCAATTTCCTTGACTGGACTCTGGGAGCCTTGGGGAAGAAGGTATCTGTCCTTAAGGATGGTGACACTACTAGTCTCATCCACATAATGTCCTGTATGGATAAAGCTTTACAAGACAGATCAAATGAGTTGGCAGCACTTTTCTCAGCGGGGATCCCTAAGAAAAGAGCTCAGATGTGTTCGTTTCTGTCTCTTGGGGTTACTCCCTTTCAGAAATTAGAATTGCTATATGCACCTCTGTCTCCCTCTCTTTTTCCACAAGAATTGTGTAGAGAGATTCCATCCGCATTAACCCAAAAGGCCACCCAAGATTTGGTTTCAAAGACGGCAAGAAAGGTTCTACAAACTTCCTTCGTTAGCCGCAAAATAAGGAAGAAACTCTATTCCCTAAGTTTTCTCAGCCCTTTCGAGGGAAGACTTCCAGCAGGGGTAACTCCAGACCCGAGGGAAGGAGAGCAAAGAGGAGAGGATTCAGATCAGGGCGAAGCAGAGTCTGGCTGCTTTCGCCTCAGGCAGTAGGAGCCAGACTACACAACTTCTGGCGAGCTTGGGAGAAGAGGGGAGCAGACCTTTGGTCAGTACAACTTCTGAAGGAGGGTTACAAAATCCCTTTTATAGGGAAACCTCCTTTAGTTTTAGCTCCAGTAGATCTCTCTCCCAGATACAGAGAGGAGTCAGAGAGGCAGGCTTTATAACTCCAAATGTCTCTCTTGTTGGAGAAGGGGGCCATAGAGAGGGTGCGGGACTTGCGGTCACCAGGTTTCTACAACCGCTTGTTTCTGGTTCCCAAGAACTCTCGGGGATGGCGTCCAGTCCTGGACGTAAGCGCACTCAACGCGTTTGTCTAGAAGACAAAGTTCTCCATGGAGACATCAAGGTCAGTCCTTGCAGCAGTAAGAAAGGGCAACTGCATGGTCTCATTAGACCTCCAGGACGCTTACTTTCACATCCCCATTCATCCGAGCTTCAAGCATTATCTGAGGTTCGTTTTCAAGGAGGAAGTGTTTCAGTTTCGAGCCCTGTGTTTCGGTCTCAGCACCGCCCCTCAAATAGTCACAAAACTAATGCTAAATGTAGCAAGAATACTGCACTGAAGAGGCATCAGAGCCTCCCTGTATCTGGACGATTGGTTTCTCAGAGCTCATTGCTACGATCACTGCCTAAAGGATCTTCAGATAACTCTGAGACTAACAGAAGAATTGGGTCTTCTTGTCAACAGATACAAGTCTCTACTGACACCATCACAAAGGATAATTTATTTGGGGATGGTGATTCAGAGTCAAGTTTTTCGGGCTTTTCCGTCTCCCTTAAGGACGGAGCGAGCCATCTTGAAACTGCAATCTTTTCTAAAGAAACAGAAGTGTTCTGCGAGGGAGTGGATGTGTCTGTTAGGAACCCTCTCCTCGTTGGAACAGTTTGTTTCCCTGGGAAGGTTGAATCTTCGTCCTCTCCAATTCCACCTCAATCAGCATTGGAATAAGGAGAAAAATCTAGGGACGATTTGCATTCCCATTTTGGAATCCATAAGAAGTTACCTTCAGTGGTGGAACGATCCACACAGGCTTCAAGAAGGTCACCCCTTAGAACAGAGGAACCCAGACCTTGTGTTGTGTTCCGACGCCTCGGACTCTGGGTAGAGAGCAACACTGGGCAAGTTGGAAGTTTTGGGGCTGTGGACAGAGGATCAGAAGAGCTTCCACATCAACCAAAAGGAACTGTTAGCAGTCCTGCTGGCCCTCAAAAACTTCGAAGGGTCAGTTTTGAACAAAGTGGTGCAGGTCAATGCTGACAACACCACAGCATTGGCTTACATTGCCAAGCAATGCGGAACCCACTCGATGTCCCTTTACGAAACTGCGAGGAATCTTCTCATCTGGGCCAAGGAAAAGAATGTAATCCTTGTAAGAAGGTTCATTCAGGGGCAGAAGAATGTGATGGCAGACAGCCTTAGCAGGAGAGGTCAAGTTCTGTCCACGGAATGGACACTCCATCAAGAAGTCTGCAAGAAACTGTGACGACTTTGGGGTCGTCCTTGTATAGACCTATTCGCGACCTCGAAGACAAAGAGGCTGGTAACTTACTGCTCCCCAGTGCCAGATCTCGAAGCAGTTCAAATAGATGCTTTCCTGTTAGACTGGTCCAATCTGGACGTGTATGCTTTTCCACTGTTCAAGATTTTTTAGAGAGTGATACAAAGGTTTGTGTCACACGAAGGGACCAGAATGACTCTAGTGGCCCCCTTTTGGCCCTCAAGAGAATGGTTCACAGAGGTACTGGAATGGATAGTGGACACTTCAAGAAGCCTTCCATTAAGAGTAGATTTACTCAGACAACCCCACTTGGAAAGGTACCATCAAAGTCTCCAAGCTCTTCATCTAACTGCCTTCAGACTATCGAAAAACTCACAAAAGCTAGAGGCTTTTTGAAGGA
Organism: Palaemon carinicauda; assembly: GCF_036898095.1. NCBI lineage: Eukaryota > Metazoa > Arthropoda > Malacostraca > Decapoda > Palaemonidae > Palaemon > Palaemon carinicauda. Next base: position 5,733,518 of record NC_090727.1, on the reverse strand, counting down.
GGCAGCTAAGGCTATTGCTAGAGCAAGAAGGACTTCTAACATCAAGGTTTATCAATTTAAGTGGGAGTTTTTTAGAGAATGGTGCAGAGTCAACTCTGTTTCCTCGTCCAGTACCTCTATAACTCGGATTGCTGACTTCCTGTTATACCTTCGAAGGAAACGCAATTTTTCTTCCTCTACCATCAAGGGATACAGGAGTATGTAATCAACCGTATTCAGGCACAGAAACTTGGATCTTTCGAATGATAAAGACCCACACGAACTTCTCAAATCGTTTGAAACCACAAAGCGATGGCACCAGGATTCACCAGGTTGGAATCTGGATATAGTCCTGAAGTTCCTTATGAGTGACAGGTTTGAGCCCTTGCATTCAACTTCATTTAAGGACCTCACGATGAAGACTCTATTTTTGGTTAGTCTGGCTACAGCTAAAAGTGTCAGTGAAATTCATGCGTTTAGTAAAAACTTTGGCTTTCGAGATAACAAAGCTATCTGCTCATTGCAGTTAGGCTTTCTCGACAAGAATGAACGTCCTTCTCAACCTTGGCCCAAGGCTTTTGAGATTCCGAGTCTTTCGGATGTGGTGGGCGAGAAGTTGGAGAGTCCTGTGCCCAGTAAGAGCCCTGAAGTTTTACCTAGACAGAACGAAAGAGTTGTGAGGCAAGTCGGAATCTCTTTGGTGCTCGGTCAAAAACCCCTTGTTACAGATGTCAAAGAATGCCCTTTCATTCTTCATTAGACTCTTGATAAGAGAGGCTCATGTACATTGCAGTGAGGCAGACCTCAAGCTGTTAAAAGTCAAGACGCATGAAGTTAGAGCTGTTGCAACTTCGGTGGCCTTCAAGCAAAATAGATCATTGCAGAGCATTATGGACACAACCTTTTGGAGGAGTAAATCTGTGTTCGCTTCACACTATTTGAAACGTGTCCAGACTCTTTATGAGGACTGCTACACTCTGGGACCATTCGTAGCAGCAAGTGCAGTAGTGGGGGAAGGACCCACCACTACATTCCTATAATCCTGATACCCTTTTCTTCTCTTGGAACTTTTGTATTTTTATGGTTGGTCGTGGAGATTGCGACAGTCTTCCACAATCATTGATTTTAGTCAGGTGGTCAATTTTTTCCTTGAGAGCGCCTGGAACAAGGGTATTGGAGGAGGTCCTGTCACATAGAGGTATTTACACCGCATTGACAGCTCTTAGAGGTCTTCAGCTCCCTGGGAAGATCGTTGGATCTCATAAAGAAAGCGGACATAGTGAGGCAGAGAATCATTGAAGTCAGCTTCCTTATCAGCTACGAACCCTTAAGCTTGTTTTATTAACTCTTAAGTAAAATTCCAACAATGTTAGCTGTCTCTGACCCTCCACCAAAGGTGTCAATCAGCTACTGTATATATATAACTACCGGGTATGTCAGATGTTTAAAAATTATATTTTCATTATAAAATAAATTTTTTAACATACTTACCTGGTAGTTATATATAATTTAATTCCCACCCTCCTTCCCTCTAGAGACTATGGGCATGGAAGATCTGATGAATCATGGAATGGTTCTAGGTACCTCGCTAGAGGGCGCACAGGTGGTACACCTGGCTACCCAATCGGCGATTGGTACGAGTTTTGAAATTTCTGCTGTGAAGTCAGGGATGTAAGCTATATATATAACTACCGGGTAAGTATGTTCAAAAATTTATTCTATAATGAAAATATCATTTTTAATACATGCTTAGTGAGACTAACTTCACTAAACCCCGGGTAATCACTCAACCTGTTAGGGATCTAGAATAGACTGGCTACTACACCTCACCATTGTATGCATTACTCTCTAAGTGCCTCATAAGATCCAGGATTGAGCACAATTTTGAACTCTCTTCTAGAAGAAACTTTATGCGTGTGAGAGCTAAAACACACCCTAACGTGTGCACTCTCCATCCCACATACAATTCGTGACTGGGAGGTCTACCCTCAATCCCATTATGGATCAAGATCACCCAGAGTAGTTTCTTTTGCTTACAATTATCAATTGTCTTTGTCAGAATTTGGGTCGACCTCACAATCACTCTCTCTCTCCTCCATGGCAATACTGGTAACCTTTTCAACAATAATACTCATAAAGAATGAGGTTGATATAAAAGCACTAACTTCATATTATAGTCTACATGGCTGCTACTATAGTTTTTTTTATTGTTTTTTCACTAACTGTTCTTCCTTCAGATATTTTGTTGAAGACCATCCTCAATAGTGCCTCTTATGTATCAAATTAATTATCAGGAATCAGGTTATGACTTGGAGGTGAAGAACATTTGTAGTAAAGATATTTTACTTTTCTTTCAGATGCGTTTATTTACTTGCACATTGGATATCCAAAAGCTGAAGCCAGCAAACAAAAACCTTTCCAGTGGGCAACCTGATTCCCCAGATGATATGGGAAGAAGATGGAAACTAAAGGATCGCTGAAGGCACAGGATTAAGTTATTCATATCTGAACCAAAGCTGATAACAGAGATGGAGGCTGTAAGATTCAACTCACATCAGTTTAAAGATAAGTTAAAATTTTCATTGAAGTTTTTGTTTTCACAAGTTTACACCCTAGTTAAGTAACAGAGTATGTAATAGATATCTGTGAGAGGTAGCTTATGTAATAGTACAGTGTACAATATAATGTTGAGCATATACTATCTGAAAACAAAAGTTCAGTATCGCAGGAATTCTCTTGAAAGTGAGACTGTTCTCACATAATTTTTTTAGGTGGAATGGTCATAGATTTTGTCATTAATTTACTTTATTAGTTTTATGTATGTATGTATTTATGTATGTATGTATGTATGTATGTATGTATGTATAATAATGGGCCATTAAAGATATACAAATATACTGTATCTCAAAATGTAAATTCTCAAAAAGTGTTATCAGCTCTTCATTTACTAATATGAGATAGAATTGTTTTCTTTCATTGGTCTTAGATTTTTAAACAACCGACCATAAGACCAGAGAATGCCATACCACTAGTCGAATAATTAATAATCTTAATATGGCCATCCTTGAAATACATAATATTTTAGCCCCTCCCCCCAAAAAAAAAAATTATAATATTGATTGTTTGTAAGTCTAGTATTTAACTTCCCATACACCCAAAAGTTATTCATAAACTAATTTGACCTGGGACCCCTTGTTTGATGTTTAAGGCGATTCTAGCTGCTTGATTACTATAACAGAGTATATTTTGTTGATAATACAGTTTTTCTTCTAGCACTGAAATATAACTATTTCTATCAATAGACAAACTGGACTTCCAGGTTTAATGGTAAATAACACAAATTATATGTAAATGAAGTTTAACATAAACATTTTAATTTTACGCAACACCGACTGTTTAAATTATATTATATAGAGGAGGTTTAAATGGAAATGATTTAGTCTCCATTTAAAGGTTTAAATGTGCAAATTTTCCTTGTTCCATGTCTAAGTCATACAATTTGAAACGGGCATAAATGCGATCTATGGGTTAAAATCTTGCAATTAGGAATTTTGAAGTTTGAAAGTTTTTTTATTATGTACATAAAGATCACATAAATAAATCAGATGAATATTCAAATTTAACATCTGTATAGCTTAGATCTTTTGTAAATTGAACATTTTACTAGTTTATGTTAGCTAATTAGAAAAAAGAAGAATAATAGGTGATATAATGATTCATTAATCTATATTAATAAGTCAATCACTTCAATATTGAGAGTCTTGAGTTTTTCAATATTCTTATTATTACTCCTTCAATGACTAGAGACGTTCCTTATAATTTCTAGACTGTTTAGTGCATAGCATTATCAATACCCCAATTTTCACCTGTTAAAGTTAGTTTCTAAATAAAGACTTTTTTTAGCAAACTTAGGAATCAAATTTGTTTCGCTTGTATACAATATAAATTGTTTCTTTAGATCAAATGATGAATCATTTTATAAACCGAATATACCGGAAGCATGTCTGCTTGTTTCTACTTCTTTTCATGAAAGAATTAGTATGAAAAGCACAAAGATTTTTTTTTATAATTACATCTAATAGCAATTTTTATATATTTCATATGGTTCAGTTTGCCCATCAAAGCTTCTAATATGTCCTAAATTGTAAGAGGAGTTATTCATGAAATCCTATTTTCAGGATACAGTTGGTCCCTTGCTTCAAATTAACAAATGACGTGACAGATATAATGGTGATATCCATTAATCACCAGAAAGCTTCTATTCTACTACGTAATTGGAATTCAGGATCTGTGACTTCAAGACAAAAAATACATGCCATTTTTAAAATTCTCATGTAGATCTGTATACAGTGAAGCTCTAAGTAGACTACAGTACCTTGATATTGCCTAATCAATCTGTTAAAGAGTGTTGTTAGAATTCAATTTTGGTGCTAATATTTTTATATAAATCCAAAAATCTGTTGCTATCTTAACTTTCACAAATGCTACTGTCAGTTTTTTTTTTTTTTCATGAAAAAGTCAACAGAGAAAAAAAGCTTGAATTCAAGTTATAAGTACTTTATTTGCAGCTTGAAATATCATAAACTCACCACTTAAACACTTTGATGACCATCTCAGTTTTTTGCCAACTTGTGTCATACTAAATTTACTAGAAGTCTCAATATAAAATCTCGCTCTCAATATATTGTCGTCAATTGAAAATTTTACTTATGATATTTTTTTATCGAAGTCGTGTGAGGTATAAGAATTTTGGTGTTATTAGGTGGATAGGAAAAGGTTATATAATTTGATTTGACACACAATGCTTGTATGTTTGTCATTCTTCTAAGCACGAGTGGGATAACGTTTGTATGCTACCTGAATTTATACTTCTGGATAATTAATAGCTTTAATTTCAGTATAACATTTGAAAGTGACACAAACACTTGATCGTAGTACTATTATAAATCAGAAAACAGATGAGCTAAAAACTTTTGCTACCAATATTAAATGACTGATTTTTAACAAACAAACATTGTGGTATCTTTAGATAAATTTTGTCTTCTTTTTACGAAAATTCACTTTAAAAATATTCAAATCCCATTGTATGGTATAATGGATGTTTTAAAACGATGTATTACCACAAGTCCATATATTTAATCTTAACTTTATTTGATATATTTTTGTGACTCAAAATTCAACTGATAACAAGTTTTTTCAATCAGGTGAGGTCCTACTGGCTGAAAGATCTTTTTATTCATTCTAGGGTTTCTAATCTTCATTGCATTTCTGCGATGTTGTGCTCTTGGTAGCAACCTTTGAATATTACTTTACTTACTTCTGAATTCTCCCTTTTATGGATTTTGCTTAAGGTTGATCATTTCTCATTGGTTA
>NC_090727.1:5713060-5720560 GCF_036898095.1 Palaemon carinicauda | reverse complement strand
CACAAATCAGCTGATTGATTAGGTTTATTGGAGAATCATTTCACAGTACTGATTAACCAAACATCTCATTCACTCAGAAAAAATCTTATATATAGACATTTATCAGATTAATCCGTGTAAATGTTAACCGTTCAATCAATCTACTAATCTGTGAAAAAAAAACAAAAACAAGAAGAATTCTTCGTCACAATGATTTTCACATATGCGTAAAACAATTAAAATGATTGATCTTTAAATTTATTCCCAATTTTGTAAAATAAAAAATTAAATATAAGGGTACTGTTTAAATATAGTTGGACACTCCAAATAATGGAAATGTATAAAATTCCATATTCAGAACGTAATTTATTTTGGCGACCAAATGTCTAAAGAAATGTCTGTAAAACCAATCACAAAGAATCCACTTTCAAAACGGTGAACTGACTTCGCCTCGGCCATCACATCATGTGGACGAAGGCCGACAAGTAATCCACGTTAATAACTTTATTCATAGAAATATTTTGACATCTATGTTAATTACTGTACCTGCATACATTGGTCAAACATAAGAGTGATATATATATATATATATATATATATATATATATATATATATATATATATGTATATATATATATATATATATATATATATATATATGTATATACATATATATATATGTATATACATATATATATATATATATATATATATATATATATATATATATATATATATATATATATATATATATACACACACACATATATATATAATATATATATAATATATATATATGTGTGTGTGTGTGTATTTTGAAGTTGCTTTGCTGATTCTTTTGTCCTTAATTTGCTCATCACTGAACATAAGGAGTTTTAAATGTTCGTCTCCATTGTAAGAAATTAATTCGTTTCGTTAATGCAATCCTTTGCTCTTACATATCCTTGCTTTGCTCGGTTTACAAAAGGTCATATCCATACACATTCTCAAACGCTTTTACGACAAGAACATTATCTGGTTATGAATGACTTCCGGTGCAGAGAGCTGAAAGTGACTTACAATATCCACAAAGTGCTGCTTTCAAAATTTATGGATATTACTTCCATTTAAAATTCGTATAAAACAGCTCTTTTGAACAGCAAAGGCCAAATTACCATCCGGTTTTTAAAGGCGAACTATTTAACAGAAGCAAGGATCGTTCAGTATCGTAATTCCACCCCACTCAAGTCCTTCAGCTTTTCTTATCATTCTTTAAAGCTTCATCTTACTGTATTCTTAAATTAAAATTCGGTCGACTATCTTTGATTTAGGATTTTTCTATTCATCCATCTTGCTCTTCAGGTCCGTTTCTTTGATCTTGTTTCCGAGTGGACCCTATTTATTAACAGACAGAAGTGTGTTTATCCTCTTTACATTATGTATATTCTTTTTTTTCAGATTTACGGAATTTAGTCTGCATATGTAAATGTAACACGTCCTACTTCTGGACGAATTAAAAAGTGGTAATACAAGTATATGTCGAAACCCCCTGATGATTTTATCAAAGCAATCGGCAGAGTTATGGTGTTTTATTAAACTTTATGCCAATATAATAATAATAATAATAATAATAATAATAATAATAATAATAATAATAATAATAATAATAATAATAATAATGTGATAACAGAACATCTTTTATAAAAGTTTTCCTTAGATATTTAGAGAGCTTTTCACTATAATTTATATGTTCTTGACAAACACAAGACCTAAAACAATACCTAGTGAAAAAACATATTTCTCAGCACCATCTTAACTGTAAGAATATCGAAATAACTAGAGAGATTTTTGGCTCTGAATCATATTTTTATCGAAGGTTTGATTTTTTTAATAAAAATAACTGCATGGATAATATATTAAAGTTTCATAACATTGGGAATTTTTATATTTTGTTCTACAATTTTTCCTATCATACCATGCCTATTCTACGAATTATGGAACACAAGTGGTAGTAGTTTTCAGGGAAAATGTAACCATGAAAAACTAAAAAAGCAATCTTAGAGTGCAGGCATTCACCATGGAAGCTTATTTAGCTCGACCTTATGCTTGACCTTGACCTTTGACCCAAGACTTTAAAAATTTAATCACTTTCACGTCTCAATATAAGAATTAATCCCTGAAAGTTTCACTAGTCTATGAGTAAAATTGTGGCCGGGAAGATGTTCACAAACAAACAGACAAATGGACAAACAGGGGCAAAACAAAAACTTGAGCCATTTCAACCATCTTCTCTTAAAGCTAAATGAATTACATTTAGGTAGATTACGGAAATTAAAACAAGAATCCCCGTTAAAATATGTTTGTAGCATAAAATTCAAGCAATTGGTATTTCGATTATCAAAAAGGAAATTGAATTCCGGATAAATTATTTGGAGAAAGGAATTCCGGACAAATTATTTGGAGAAATTAAAAGTTCCATCTGTCTCATTGCTTGCATGCACGTGCTCTGACGACCAGGTTCATAAACAGTGCTTTACGACATTTAAAGTTCTGGCAAAAATCCAATCGGATAACCAAAACAGCCGGTGTTACATCATGCAAGATACTACTTTCTGCAGTGATGCGATAACGTCCCTATTTACAGTGAACAAGTGCCCTAATTACCACAGCTATGTTGTGTTGTATGTGGGCCTTTGGACAGGGTGAATTACTCCCGGTAAATGGGCGCTTAACGAGCGAAAAATAGATTACCATCTATGAAGCTTTAGTTCAAGGTAGTAGTTAAACCATAATTTCTACAGCTGATGCAGTAAGCGGGAAAGGAAAAAAAACAAATATTAAATTATCTCGAAAATAAATGTTTGATTGTCCTTTTAATGACCAAATCACACAGCTGAAGAGCAATACCCTTGGATTCCTAAATACTTTCTTTCACTATTTAGATTCTATTTTGTGAGCTTTCTTTTTTATGTGTGAATTAAATAAAATTTGTTAGCTAAATCAGAAAAGGCTATACGTAAGAACCGAAGGTCAGATATGAATAACCTAAGATTAAAATAAAAATTCTAAGTGTTCGCCACTTTATTTATCTGTGTTTGTTCTTCTGTCGTACTTGGTACTGATGCGAAACACGATTTTTTTTCCAGATTAAATTGCCTCCAGGCATCTCCAATTCTGTTTCCCAACGCCACATCCTTCTCATTTAATTCCAAGATGGGATTTCCTCGTCGATGAGTCCAGGAAATTAATGGCGGGCATATTTTGGGGGATATCAAAGTGGGAGAACAGGTGGAATCACGGGCAACTCGAGAAGAGTCAGTGATGTCTCGCGGAACCCAGAAATACTCACGATCGTGATTGTTGCAGTACATATCTTATTAACTGAGTGAAATGGTAATAGATCGCTGAATTCCCTCTAAAATGAACCTCGTCACTTACTCAGCTGGGTTCCAAGTGACGTCACTGCACGGGGGGGGGAACTCGTTCTCCCAAGAAATTAACTTACTCTTCTTCCACCTTGAAGTCTCTCCCTCGACAGAAAGTTCGTGAGATCCATAATACGTGAAACACCGGAAGATGGTTCATATGATCGTCTTAGAATTGCCATCAACTTATTTATAAATACCTTTTTGTTAGTTTCGGTCGATTTGGACTAGTTTATTTGTACAGATAAGATCGAAAAAACCGGTTCCAGCCACATTCAGGCTTTAAAACTGCCACAGCAAAAAACATTAACACAAACATATACTGTATATCCAGGCGCACAAATAAATATATACGAGCGCGCACACAAAAAAATCGAAGTCATCTGTAACAAGGGAAAAAGAAAACTACACAAAAATTAGCCGGCACCCTTATTATTCATGGGGCCATTAAAGAGGCAACTTAGGTTAATGATTATTATCAATTGAATTATATAGAAGGAACGAAGGGAACGATAGAAGGATGTAATCATTTGGTACAATCTAGATAAGATGGAAAGACATCTTGTATAGCCTCCTGGGTGGCGTGATATGGTACAAAGCAAAGTGACATGGAAATGCAGTACAAAAGTAGTGACTCACAAGACCAAGATGCAAATACAGTGAGAACGAATACAAAATCTATGTTTTTCAGTTAAATCAATATAGTGTGCGTGTGTTTATTTTAATGCCGATAGGACCTAATTCAATATAAATGAAATAAAGAAATATCCCGTTAAAAACTTTCTAACCCAACTCTACTTATCGACGTGAAAACCAACTAATGAACCTTTTTGGTAAGTTCCTCTAACTCAATTACCTCAGTTTTAATGAAGCAGCACAAAACAATAAGCATAACGTCCCATAAACCTTTGTTATGTGGCTCATTAGAATGAAAATTCATTCCCGCGGAGAATACATCTTTTCAGGGGTAAACGAGATGGACGAAAGTAGTACTAGCAGTTCGTTGAATAGCTTAGAAAAATCAGCATGTTTGTACAATCTACATATCTTAACGGATAGACAAAGGTCTTTAACACATGCTTCACTATTTTGAGTAAAAGGAAGTGTGAAAAAACTGGAACATGGGCAGGGCTATTTAAGACTATAAATATTAAGCGTTTTTCTATATAGAATTAAAACGAAATTCTTTCATATTTTCGTGACATTTACAACATACAGTAGATGGCAACCCACGAGGACTAATATAAGAAAGTTAGGGATTTAATTAATTACAATCTTGAATCAAGGGAAATTTTCATCATCGCGATAATACTTCCCACATGGCATAAAACTAAGGCGTAAAAAGTGCAGACAGCTATTAATGCTAAGATGGAATAATCTTCATTACACAAAAATTAAGGTTCCCTAAAAATATTTGTTCTCTTCCCCTAACACAAATCATTTATTTTTGCTGGTTTAAGCGAAACAAGTGGTCCACTGGCCTTTTTTCTGGCGGTGAACACCAAAACAATTCGTTTTTCTTCTTTACTGCACAATTACATTGAAAAATAAAAAAAAGGAGTGTTACACATGATTAAAATTATCTTTAATGATTTAGATGAAAATACTTACACTTGCATAAGATAGATATAGGGAAACGAATACGAATTCCTCATTCATTTTAGGCTAAAATCGCCATTTTTATGTAACTGACTAAAACTACATTCGGTTAAAAGATATTATCAAGGTACTACAGCAAATACGGGCTCGTGCTTCTAAAACAGTCCGGAGCATAGTAACGAATCGGAGGATTGACCTATTACTTTAGTGGATGTTCAAACCGTTTGTAAAGCCCAAATTGTTCGGTCTATTTTTCGAAATATCTGATAAAAGAAAGAAGAGGGCTACCGACCAAATAAAAGAAGAAGAACAAAAATTATTAACTTTAATAAGCATAAACACTAATTCGATTTGTTTTGAATTTCAGTGTTGGTACTTGCATAGCTATGCACAATACTGTTTGAACCTTTCAAAAAAATTGAATCTTTTGTTCCAAAGCTCTTTAACCTCATGACTAAACGGTGAATTGATAAGTGTTTCAGAAGAATCCTGGTAAAATTCTCTGACTGTATGAGCTTGACCATGTCCTTAATTACAGCTGAACAGTAATTTTTGCCTCTCTCATCATTAAACAAATTCATTTAATTAATTTCACATTTACCGTCCTCATATGCATGCATCTACATTACTTTTTAAAAGTGTTCATTTGTTTATTTCAGAACACCATTACCTTGCCCCTTTCATACTTCCTCTCTATCTCTCCTACCCCGAATAGTACTTCATAGAGGCTTAACTTTATTGTTTCATTGCTCTTCAAATAACGTTAATGACAACTTTACTTTAATCCCCAAGTCAAGAAAATTTCTAATTCATCAGGTCAAACAATTTACAAGTAATCTTTGTTAATGATTTCAATCTCGAATTTCACCAGCAGTCAAGTCTTGAAAGAATAACAAATGACGCAACATTACAAATCCCCTTTATAGGAGAGAGAGAGAGAGAGAGAGAGAGAGAGAGAGAGAGAGAGAGAGAGAGAGAGAGAGAGAGAGAGAGAGAGAGAGAGAGAGAGAGAGATATCCTTGCCTAAATGGATTATTTCACCGAAAACTAGGTAAATATGGAAACACTAGTTTAGCTATCCTAATATGGGAGAAGATACTTTTCTGGGTATAGAATGAATAAGAGAAGAGAAGCCATTCTTCCTTTGTTTGTTCGCCTACTTAGTTTTGTGTCTTAGATCACAAGAGGAACTCCCAAATAGAGGACGGAGATCATAAGTTTAAAATAGCTAAACAGGCCTCCTTCACTAATGTTGACTTTGTCTACGTCTTTTCAAACGTAGCATATTTACTGAAATACGTATATCTACACATGGAAACATTCACAAAAATAAGACTATACAACTCGCCCACTTTTATATTGGTGGCCTTACTAGTGAAGATGTATATAAATAGTCTATGAGCTTATTAGGTATGTACTTGCATACATACACAATGAATACACAACAAATATATATATATATATATATATATATATATATATATATATATATATATATATATATATATATATATATAATATGTATATACATAAATAATATATATATACATATATACACACATATATATATATACATATATACACACATATATATACATATATATACATATATACCTATATGTACATATATATACATAAATACCTATATGTACATATATATACATATATACCTATATGTACATATATATACATATATACATATATATACATATGCACATATATACATATATATATATATATATATATATATATATATATATATATATACATATACACATATATACATATATATACATATACACACAAACATATATATATACATATACACACACATTATATATATATGTATATATAAAGTACATACATATACATATATATGTACATTATACATACATATATATATATACATATATATACACATATATATACATATATGCACACATATATACATATATATGCACACATATATATATACATATATACATATATATACACATATATACATATATATACACATACACACATATATACATATATATATACACATATATACAGTATATACATAATATATATATATATATATATATATATATATATATATATATATATATATATATATGAATATATAAACACTGTATATATGCTGTGCTTGTGTAAATATACAGTACACATGTATCTCTATTAAAAATCAAATCAAATTCTATTTATTAATCATGAAAGATGCGCGCTTTATGTAGATGAGACTAAAAAAGGACGGCCTTTCATGATTTTAATAAAACTTGTGATCTAGTCAGATACTGGCTTCCTTTCATCGATATTAAAGGTCTCAGACTGATAGGGGACGAGAGAGAGAGAGAGAGAGAGAGAGAGAGAGAGAGAGAGAGAGAGAGAGAGAGAGAGAGAGAGAGAGAGAGAATACGACCTATGAGAAGAAAGAGGTTAATATTTTTCTTTTATTAAAACCATTGTTTATATAACGAAACACCTCGAGATCAAACATTTACTAGTTGAAATGTAA
>NC_090727.1:5700560-5703060 GCF_036898095.1 Palaemon carinicauda | reverse complement strand
CATTTTGTTATCAGGACCAGATATGATTTGTGGTAAAATATAATTACAAAGCCAGTGGACAATTTTGCTCCTAAAGTTAAATGTAAATATTTTCCTTTGTATCGTGTAAGAAACTACCTGGAATCATAAAAATGGCTCTTCAAACGCACAAAAGCTATTTATTTTCATGACGTGAAAAATGTCACTCAAGTATATTGTTGGACGTCTGACGAAAAAAACAGCAAACAGACGTAGTAATTAGTTACATTATAAAAGCAATAAACTTTCTAGACCCAAATCTGTGTGTGTTGATTGTTTCGAGTCTTGTGGTTAGTGCAAATGCTACCTACGAGTTTCAAGGTTTAAAGGCTACTCATGAATGGCAGAGGCAAGGGATAGTGACACTGCCCTATCAAGCACGGCAATGCCCCACACTGACCATATATACAGTATATATGATCAACGCCCATGTCCCCACTCCACTCAAGCTATAACTAAGGAGGGCCAGGCAATGGCTGGTGATGACTCAGCAGATGGACCTACAAGCTCTCCCAAACCCAACATCTTTAGATGAGGTTGCAGCGACCAAAGGAACTAACGAGTTAGAACGGGACTCGAACCCCAGTCAGGCGACCACCAGTCACGGACGTAACCACATAGGCCACCACAACCCCCAGAAGACATCGACAATACGCTTGTCATTAGATAAATAATTCCAATGAGTTTGTGACGGATGACAGTATGGAGAGGTTTTCTGTTAAAAGAACATTTTGCCACACTTCGTCTTCTAGCCAGGATAACCGTACCAGTTGCCGAATATAATTATCTAATGCTTATAGATTTTATAGATAAAGGAATCCAACTTATCGAGAGGTCTGCTTGCTAAAGTAAAATAATGTTTGACACAACAAACAAATTCACTTTCAACATTTTCAGATTTTTAGTAAAGAAGTTTTAACAACGTGATTGTTCAGGGTTATTATTTTTTTTTTACTTTTATTTTTACCTCATTAAAAATCAGTTAGAAGACGAGTCCTGTAAGTCTATATATAGGTGTAACCAAAAGGCCAAAGGTAATTAATAAGGGTAATAACAGATGTCCACAAACTTTCCTATCATCATCATCTCCTCTTACGCCTATTTAAAGGTTTAAAGGTCGCACATGAATGGCAGAGGCAAGGGACAGTGACAATGCCCTATCAAGCAGGACAATGTCCTAGAGACTGACCATATATACATATGACCAGCGCCCAAACTCCTCTCCATCCAAGCTAGGACCAAGGAGGGTCAGGCAATGGCTGCTGATGACTCAGAAGATAGACCTATAGGCTCCCCCAAACCCCACATCCTTAACTCACAAAGATGGTGAGGTTGCACCGACCAAAGGAACTAACGAGTTTGAACGGGACTCGAACCCCAGTCTGGCAATCACCAGACAAGGACACTACCACCCCGACACCAAGGGCTTCGGTTAGATTTCGCCAGTTGTCTCTATCTTGAGCTTTTAATTTTATATTTCTCCATTCATCATTTCCTACTTCACGCTTCATAGTCCTCAGTCATGAAGGCATGGGCCTCCCAACTCTTCTAGTGCCTTATGAAGCCCACTTAATCTCTCTTGGGGAGTGCAAAGAGCTTGCCCAAACCATCTCCACCTCCATCAATATATATACTCACACACACACAATATATATATATATATATATATATATATATATATATATATATATATATATATATATATATATATATATATATATATATATATATATATACACACAATTGTATAACTCCTAGAACTCTTTTTCAAATACATTCATCATAAGTAAACAAAACATAATGTATGATAATCTTGATACCCAATTTACAATAAATGTATAAAAGAAGAAACACGTTGGAGTAAAATGACCCAATAAACTTCATACAAGAGCCATTTCCCATCCAATAAAATAACAGTATCAAAAACAGCCTCGTTTGCTGTCAACTGCATTCGCAGAACTTCCGGACAAGAGAAGACAGCATAACAGGAAAGATTTTGTTCTTGGGAAACTGATGCAATATATGACCAGATTCTGAAGGTTCTCATTTCTCAGAGTCTCTGGCAACAATAGTATTGTTGCTCACTTTGGGGATTAATCATTCAAACATTCTGTATATATTGCAAATATCAATTGGAAATTATTCATTCACTTTCTTTGCTATATTTTAAGGCAAGTTATAAACAATTTCATAAAAACAGGATTCTAAGTAATGAATCTGGCTAATATAAATAAATGAGTGTATTAGAAAATAAAGAAGGATAAAGATCTGGTTTATTAATTCCTTCTAATATTAACAATATATCACAACTCACATTTCCATTAATGTTTATATAATTCATGATTTATTATTTAAAATTAGTTAAACAAAATAAAAATAAAAACGTAAACGGGTTATTTTACTCATAAAATAAAAGTACGTTTTTTTAAAGTAATAGTGTAAGCCTCTACAATATATGTTATTCTTTAAAATATTTAATTTT
>NC_090727.1:5668060-5695560 GCF_036898095.1 Palaemon carinicauda | reverse complement strand
TGGATTTATTAGTAAAATATGACGAAGCAATCACTTAGTTATTTAGATGGCAAATACATAGAAAATCAGCTAATCAATTAGATTATCATGGAATCATTTCACTACTGTTTAACCAGGCATCTTACAGACTTCAGTGAAACAATCAACTGCCCAATAAATGAATCTGATAAGGGAAATAAATAAAGGAAAAATTGAATAAAAAGTATTCTTTGTCATTATGATTAAAGAAAGGTTTTTAGTTTAAACATACACCTGTGTCAATTATAATCATTACCACCGCAATATCATCTATTATAACTGGTGCTGTACTTCACCGAAATTAAAGCTACAAGAGTATTTATAAGAAAGAATATGTAGTCCTCAGTATCTGGAAAATGGTGTTACCAAACCTGAAACAATATTACCATAAAAAGTCATATCTATATATTCATAAATTCCCAAACCCTTTTTACGAAAAAAAAAAAAAAAAAAAAAAAAAAAAAAAAAAAAAAAAAAAAAAAAAAAAAAAGCATCTGGCTATGAATGACCTCCGCTACAGAGTTGAAACTGACTTACTATTACAATATCCCTAAAGTACTGCTTTCAGAATTTAATGGATATTACTTCCATTTGAAATTCGTATAAAACAGCTGTTTTGAACAACAAATGAACAGATTACAATCCCGTTTTTAAAAGGCAATTCAATTTAACAGAAGCAAGGATCGTTCAGTGATGTAATTCTACCGAACACGCGTACTTGAGCTTTTGTTATCGTCTTATGATTCATTCCATTCATAAGAAAATGCAACATCTATTAAGCATTTCGATGGTTATCTCTATTGTCTCTTTGATTTTGGATATCTCCTTTCATTCGCCTTGTTACCTCCGCCAACGAAGTTGGAAGGAGGTTATGTTTTCGCCGGTGTTTATGTGTGTGTGTTTGTTTGAGAACAGTTTCCTGACCACAATTCTAACCGTAGAGTAATGAAACTTGCAGGGATTAACTGTTAGGTAAATAGCTTGAAATGATTAAAGGTCAAGCAAAATGTCTAATTCACGTAATCAGCCGTAAGTTTGGACATCGTTGTGACTGAGACTTCAAACTTGGTTCTTATTCGGGGTATGAAAATCCCCGCCAATTAATACATGTCAAGGTCGAGAAATAAGCTGCCGCAATGGACCTGTGCTCTACTGAGTGGTCCTCTAGTTCTTCATGTGTCTGCTTCCAAAATCTTCGTTTCGGGAGTTCTTCCTCTTTCCTCTTTTTTTTTTTTTTTTTTTTTTTCAAATTGACCACATCTCACTACTGACCCTATTAAATAGAGATAATATTTGACGATATTACCTGATGATTTTATCAAAGTAACCAGTAGTGTTATGGTGCTTTTTTCAAACCTATTACGAATATGATAATACAAATTTTCGTGGTGATAGCCCCTATTTTAGACAAGATTTCTTAACAATGGATATCTAGAAAGCTTTTCAGCAAAATTAATGTTTTGAAAATAAATTGGAATTTGCCATTGCCAGAAATAGCATCAGGGTAAAAAGTTTTCTTTATATTACAAAGAACAGCTGACTTTGACACTCCTTATTTGAAAAACATATTTTCCTAAATTTCAACTGAAGAAAATACCGAAAACGCCCCGAATCATATTCAAACGTTCAGGTTTTAGTTTCGTACATTAAAGATAATTACGTGGATAATTTACTTACGTTTCAAGAAAACCAAAGTTTCTTTATTTCGTTCCCTTTTTTCTATCGTAATATCCCACTCATTTCACTACAAAGGGAACCCGAGTAGTTGTTTGCAAGGAAAAGGTAAATAACACAAGGGTTCATAGAACAAAAGTAATATTTGTGGAAATTAGAACAAGAATCCGCGTTCAAATATTTTTGTTATTCAAAATGCAAGTAACTGGTAAATCGATCATCAAAAAGGAAATTGAATTCTGAGCGAATAATATAGAGAAAAGGCACAAGTAACAGTCGTCTCATTATAAAAATGCAGATGCAAATTATGATTCCATCTTAATGACAGATTTATATACAGCCGGTATTGGATGGTGGAGTATTAAGTCTGAAGAAAACCAGAGTTAAAGGAAAGCACGAACCCATACTTCTACTTCTAATCATTAAGGGACAAGAAACATCTATATTTTCCCATGTTGCTAGGATTTTGCACAAAGATACTCAGGCAACCATGAAATACAAAATGTCGATACAATAATATTCAAAAAATCATATATCATTTACATCTAGCAGTCGTAATGTACAGGACTCGTGTTTATATATAAGATAACCACAGGGTTATCACTAAACGTAACTTTGAGCAAAGTAACAACTTTGTATTATGTAAAATTACGCTCTCCCTTACCGTTAACATATTAGCTCCTGACTAGGACAGTAGTAAGGCGTTCGCCTAGCATTTGCATGGCACCAGCCCAAAACCGTGAGTTTAAGCTGTATAGTTCTACTGAACGGACACTGGTGTGGGGGTTAGGGCTTGCCAGGCTAAACTCATTTCACCAAGAAATCTTCCCGGAAGTTTGAGCGCCAATCTCAGTGTGGCAGTCGCCACAGATCGCACGTAGTCGAATGTTGACCAAGGGCTGGTCACACATTGGTCTCCCGCAGCTTGGGCATGTCAAAAAATTAATCCTGGTCACAGGGAGTTTGGGTGTGGCTACGATCATACTCGCCCTAGGTCGCATGTGATTTGCTCAGATCGTTCTCAGTGAAATGACCACTTAACGTTCTAGTGCATATCTCTTCGGGCAATACTTGGCTGAAACCAGACATCTTTACCATTATCTATTGTTTTTACTCTTCGATAATCCTATAATGCAACGATGGTTTAAAGGTCTCGAAACTGTCTCTGAGTTGGAGAAACTAAGATATATATATATATATATATATATATATATATATATATATATATATATATATATATATATATATATATATATATATATATATACATATACATATATATACATATATATATATATATATATATATATATATATGTATACGGTATATAAACACATTCAACACAAATAAACATTATATATTGGCCAGACAGTAATGCATTGGACCCATCTCTCTGGTTACGGCTCATTTTTTTTTCTTTTTTTTCCTACATACACCTAACAGTCTTTCCCCATACACCTGACAACATTGAAATTACTAAACACTTCTTCGCTCAAGGGGAGATAACATACAAGCCCTGATCTACCATCTAAGACTCAACCAAAACATTCCTTCACCGATCTCTTTATTTGGTTCTTATCGCAGACCCTTGCTGATTCCTCTCTTTTGTCAACATGCCGCTCTCTCCCTCTCTCGGAGTTAGTATTTGATCTAAAAGTTTTTTTCTACCCGCGAGTACCTATCAAAGACGCTTTTATGAGTCGTAAGCTTTCAGCACTTCTAAACGCGAGATTTTTGTTAGAATGAGCAGTGACTAAAATGGTCCTCCTCTTTTGCTACAATTCTTTCTTCCTTTGACGTTGACGTTTTTCAAAATGATAAATACGAACAAAAAGCGAGAGCTTGAAAACGCTTTCTTCTGTTGATTGTCTCTTTGTAGTAAGAGACAAAGGCAGAAATACCGTATTTTTTTCCCTTTTGGAAATCTTATTCACTTCATCCATTTCTTCATGATATGGAAAGAGAAATTTCTTAAAATGTAAGTTGCTGTAATACGATAAAAAATGTGTTATTAGAGATCATGAAAAATACAAAAGTACAATTACATTAACTTATATTTAATGACCAGAATCTTTAGCTGAGAGATTAATGCGCATCAGAGACCCGGAAGTAAAATTGACTAGTTAAAACTTTCCATTTTTTCTTAACTACTAAACCTGATTTTTCTTTTTGTGAATTAATCCAGCATACACATGACGAATCAGTTCAAATTTATCCTAATTTCTCATCTCTATGATATAAGGAAAGCATTCATTCTAAATATATATAATACTCTAATGATGTTATAACCAAAATATGAATCAAGGTAAATGGGGTTCTTTGCAAGTACAAAAGTCAAACTGCAATGCCAGTCAAATACCGCATTTATATGACAACGATTTACAATTAAGGAAAACATATCCCCATAGTCAAGATTAGCTGTTCACATAAAAATATATCTGCAACATATCAAAAAATTATAAACATTAATTGCATGACTAAATATTGTATCATAGCTTAGTGATGTCATTACACAGAGTAAAAATAAGTATACGCTTTGAAAAAAAAAAGTGATAAGGTAAACAATTTACAAGTTGAAAACACTATGATATCCTAAAAGTTTTCTCATAATTAGAAATGGGGTTTTCGTTAACTGAATAACAACTGCTAATTTATGCGTAATCTTATAACATAAATCTAATAAGTAAACATATCTGTATAATCTTGAAAAACAATGCACACTCGAGAAAAGGATATCTAAATATTTTCTAAGTCATATTCCTAGGTTACACTATTACGTAACCTCCTGGTTACCTAAAATTAAAAAACACCTCTCTCTTCTATTCAACCTGATACTCATGCGAAACACGATTCTTTTTTTTTAAGTATTGTTTTGTTTTTTTGTTTGTTTGTCGGAACAAATTTTCTCCCTGATCAGAATCCATTACCTTTATGGAGCAGTTCCTCTTGCTCGTGGCATCTCCAATTCAGTTTCACAACACCCCATCCTTCTCATTCAATTCCAAGATTGGATTTCCTCGTCAAAGACTTCGGGAAAATAATGACGGCCATATTTTGAGAAAGGGGGAGTATCTCTTTCGAAAAAACGTTCGTGGCATCCGCAAGAGAACTCATATTATCGTATTTGAGTTGCCATTAACGGACTTTTTAATACACAGTTGTTAGTTTCGCTCAAATTGGATTGGTTATTGCAGATATTGAGCAAAGAAAAATACAAGTTCCTGCTGAATACATTTTTAAACAGCCACTGCGAAAAACCTGAGTTTATATATATATATATATATATATATATATATATATATATATATATATATATATATATATATGTGTGTGTGTGTGTGTGTGTGTGTGCGTGTGTGTGTGTAATACAGTAGTTATAATCTATAGATGTAAAGCTTGTTTTATGAATCATTTATAACTTTAAAGCTACCTTTTAAACGTCATTGTTTTTCTTAACAGAAATTGTAAAACTGAACTACAACCACGAAAACTCTTAAGTTGGTCACAGTGATCCTTTCTCTGAGACTAATTTTGAAACAGCATATATCTGCTGCAGTTATAACTATTTACGACAAGTGACCTGCCTCAACAATTAAATGCTGTAGACATCAAACTTAATTATCGCTAGTAACATTTAATTGATCAAAAGTATTAATTTCTATTGCAATGTCTGAATTCTCGAATTAAGGTAAGTCAAAGCCGTCACACGAGAGTGTACTCGGGTAAAATAAAGAAAAATATAAGGCATTCCAGGTTACATTAGATGAAAACATCCATAAAGCTTACCAGTTATTACAAGATGATTCTGATATCAAAGAAACATCACTAGGCTATTTATTCTTTCCTAAATAAATGGAATTAATGGAAAATATCTATAAATACCTTGAATCCTACAGAACTGTTTGCGAAAAACCTCTTGGTTAATAAAAATGTTTTCAAGGAAAATTTTACATTTAAATAGAGTACCTTTAACACAATTGCTGACATTATATACCTCATGTCCTACCTGCATTAATTTCTTATGAATGCTTGCACTTCCGAAAGATGTTATTTTTTAAAATAAATTTTATAATGAATACATTAAGTGCACGTATATAATGTAATTAAGTTTATCATAGCCGTGCGTCATATGAAAAGCATTAGCTTTAAGAATCAATTAATTATCAGATATTAGAAGATAGGAATTTCTGAACTGATGAATTTGAACTTTATGGCTCGGCGCTGAGATCCGGGAGGCCATTTAGCGTCATGTCGTAATTTGGTGAAAATCTTGCTGTTGCACCATGGGGTATAAATTAGGAGGTTGAACATTAGAAGGGAAGTAAAGTAGAACGCTATTTAGTGGGTGTTACAACAAAATGAGTTCAATCTTAATTATTGTTCCCTCAACTAATATTAATATATAAATAGGTCAGCATTGTATTAAAATTAATTTGATAAAATGTTAACTAACTATATTTTCTTTGTGGACAGCTGAAATACCTTTAAATAGCAAAGATGATGGTGTAAGAAGAAAGAAAAAGCTAATGAAAAAAGAAGACATCAAAACAAAAGTTTCATATTCAATAACGCAGATAAATGAAAACTGTCGAGACCTGTATATTCAAAAACACCTTTCCTCCCTCCACTCGGAAGACCGGGATTGAAGATAATTCCTGGCAATTACAAGTCTGTTGTTCACAGTTACTTCTTTTCCTGTATTTTACAACAGCGAGTTCGAGGTGAATCCAACAAAATTGTCCACAACACACTTGTGTTACGGCCGTTTCATCTCGGGAAGGGAAATGAAAAGACACATAACTGGAAAAAAGAATAATTTCCAAATACACGAGTAAAAGAAAGTATTGGTGATATGTGATATGGAAGTACAAAAAACCCAGATTCCTTTAGCATTTAAACTTAACCAAGAATCTATTATAATTTCAGGTCACTCCAAAGTTACGATCCTATATCCCTAATAATTTCACCATGGTGCTGTATTTTTACTAACAAGGTTTCATTCAATTTGATAATTTTACATTAAAATTCAGAATTAGCTAATTGCTTTCCCAAAACGCCAACTTCCACTTGGTAATAATTTCACCGTCATCCTCACAATCTCATGTATGATTATCAGCTGAAATGTTTCATGGTCCTTCCAGTGTTTCAAATCGGAATTTGATTTCCAAAAGCTTTGTAGGTCCCTGATGCTAGATCAGTCTGCAGACCTGAGGTTTAACTGCACTTGCCTTATCATCCCTCACCTATAAAGATAAAATATTCCTTATGCCTTTGCACATTGCTATTAACACTTTGAAAAATGATGATGAAGTGCGTCCAAAAATTTATGTCCGCAAATGATCGACGGACATTTGAAGCGTGGTGTTTGTGTATACATACCAAGAAATAAATTTTATTTATTATGTCCTTTTTCATAACCATAAATTTTCAAGAGCTTTTTGGAAAGAAAATGTTCTGACACTGTTTTTTGTCGCACAAAATGCTATTAGTGTAAATAGGAGTGAAACACGATTACGTGACTGACCAGTTTCTTCTTCAGTGGATAACGTAATCAAGAGGAGGTCTTCCTCACATTTCTCGTCTTCTGTTTCCTACCACCGTAATTTGTCTTCCTTCTATAAATAACTCGCGTGCATTTGTATATTATAGATCTCTGGTATTCCCAGTTACTAGATAACTAGAACTAGTATCATATTTCTGAAGTTTCAAAAGTTTTCTATTCAATGATTTTTTTTTTTCACTTACTACATTTGCAACTGGAAA
Source organism: Palaemon carinicauda (assembly GCF_036898095.1). NCBI lineage: Eukaryota > Metazoa > Arthropoda > Malacostraca > Decapoda > Palaemonidae > Palaemon > Palaemon carinicauda. The sequence continues at coordinate 5,688,105 of NC_090727.1, read as the reverse complement.
AAGTCTATTATTTACCTTTCAGTTCAATTGAGATGGAATCAAGTCCGTCGGTGGTTAAGCGAGACGGGAAAGTCGAGGTCAAACGTAACAAGGGAAAGAAAATAAACTAGACAAAAATTGTACGGCACTCTTTGTATTCATGTGGCCATTAAGAGTAGCAACTTAAGTTTACTTTTATTATCATAAAAGAGGATAGAATACCACAGTGGATAATGAAGGGAACGATACAGGATAAGATGGAAAGATATCTTGGATCACCTACTGAAGGCTAATGATTAACATGCGCAGCAGGCGATGGTGCAGTGACACGGGATTTGTATTTCAAGGCCTAATGGGTCACTACACATCCAAAAAGAAAATACAGTGTGTAAACGATTACAAAATATCCTTATAAAATATTTTTCCCTGTGAAAATATGGTGTGTGTGTTTTTTTTTTCTTTTAAATTTCGAAGACTACTAAAACATTATAAATGAAGTTAAGAAATATCCCATTAAAAACGCTAATATCTTTCTTGCCTGAATTTATTTATCGACGTGAAAACCGACTTATGAACCTTCTTTTTAAATTTCCTCTAAACTCAATTACATCGCTTTTTACGAAGCGATAAGCATAAGTTCTAGAAAACCTTCATAATGCGGTTCATTAAAATGAAAATTCCTCCCCAAGATGAACACATATTTTGAAAGGCAAACGAGATAGAAAAGTAATAAGCTGACGTTAGTTGAATAGCTAAGAAAAATTAGCATGTTTGTACTATGCAATCTACATACCTTAAAAGGATGAACAAGGCCTTTCACACATGCTTAGTGATACAAACTTGTACAACAGTTCTTTAGTCATCATTTTGAGAAAAAGGTAAAGTGTGAAAAACATGCACTGAGCTAGTTTATACCATAAATATAAAGTATTTTCCATATTGAATAAAAAAAAATATTCTCCTAGCATTTACATCACACTGTAGATGACAATCTATGAGGACCTATATTTCAAAGTTATGTATATTATGTATATTATAAGGAAAATCTAAATCTTCGCAATATTATTTCTCATATGGCATAAAATTATGAGGTCTAAATAGTAAGAAAATAAAAAATTATAAAGATGTCAATACTAAGGTTGAATAATCTTCATTACACATAAATAAAGATACAAAAAAAAAATTGTTCTCTTCACTCTCTAGAAGTTACCTCTGTTGGTTGAGAAGGAGAAATTGGTCCACACAACATCTCTTATTCCTTCCATACCTTATCATGCTCAAGGGCGGCAAAAAACAAGGGTCTATAATGACATTTTGCCTGCTTTATCTAACCCACAAAATCACTTTCATAGACCAAAACTCGTTTAATTGGATATCTGAATTCTCTCGAAGTGAACACCAAATCATTAGTTTACTTCTTCAATGCAGAATTACAATGAAATGCAAAACATGTTGAGAGGTTACACCTAACTAAAATTAACTTTATTAATTAAGATGAAAAGATTTATACGCGCTTAGTATAAATATTCGAAAACAAACAAGAATTCCTTAGTAATTTAAAGCTAAAGCCTCTTTGTTTTCTGTAACTTTGACTAAACTATATTCAGTTGCTAAGATTACCTTATCGTTAAATAAAGGTAGCACTGCAAACACGGTCTCTTGTTACTTGAAAAGTCCGCAGCCTAGTAATGCATCAGTGATATGATCAAATATTTTAGTGGATAATCATATTGTTTGTAAAGCCCCAAAAATTGTTTGGTCTTATCATTCGAAATATCTGATAAAAGAAGGGACTGAGCTATTGACTAATACATTGAAAAAAAATAATAAAATAACATAATTTATATAAATGCTACATAGATTAATTCTGCAATATCAAAGTTAGTTCATATGTACCTATGAACAAAACTGTTAGAACATTAAAAAAGTCATCGAACCACCTGTTCCAAAACTCTTATATATCTCATAATAAGATACAATGAAGTGACCAGGGATTTCGAAGAGTCCTGGGCAGAAAGGGGAGGGGTGTAAAATTGTCTAGCGCTATGAGCTAAAGCAGGCCATTAATTAATACGTTATCAAGTTATAATGAAAATTTGTTTTTCACCTCCATCTTATACAGTGATTTCTCTCTCTCTCAACATTAACCAAATTCTTTTAATTCATTTCATAGTTACCGTACTCAATGTTTGATAGTCATATTATTGTCCAAATCTTATATGCATGGATTCATATTACAATTTACACATATTCACGAAACTTTGTATTCGTTGACACGTTTTAGAACATTATGACCTTTCCCCTTCATATTTCCTCTAGCTATCTTGCCCCGAGTAGTGCTTCATGGATGTTTAACTTGGTTATGTCATTGCTCTTCCAATAACGTCAATGACAACTTGACTGTTATCCCCAGGTCAAGAAAATCCCAATTCATCAAGTTGAATGATTTACAAGTAATCTTTGAAAATGATTTCAATCTCGAACTTCACCTGCATAATTAAGTCTTGAAAGAATAATAAAAGATGCACCATTACAAATCCCCTTTACAGAAGTTCTGGAAGAACAGAGAGAGAGAGAGAGAGAGAGAGAGAGAGAGAGAGAGAGAGAGAGAGAGAGAGAGAGAGAAAGAGAGAGAGAGAGAGAGATCATTGCCTAGGGTGTCACAAGAGGAACTCGCACATAGAGAACCGAGATTATACCAAGTCTAACACAGTCAGTAGGCATCTTTAACTAATTTAGGTTTATTCTACTTCTTTTTAATGTGAAGCACTTGCTGAAACATTAGCGTATATCTACACATACAAATATTCACAGAAGTAAGACTGGTCTACATACAGCTCACCCCCTTTAATATTGGTGGTCTTACTTGTGTGGAAAATATAATCAAATAGGCTATGATCTTATTGAATAGGTATTTGTATACATGAACATTATATAAACACACATATATATATATATATATATATATATATATATATATATATATATATATATATATATATATATATATATGTATATATATATACATACATACACACACACACACTATATATATATATATATATATATATATATATATATATATATATATATATATATATACATATATAAACCATAAGCTATATAGACAGAAAAAAAAATGCAATAACAAATAAAGGAAATTCACTAGATATATTCCATATGTTCATAACTACACATATAATCTCATTTTTAAAGGCTTGTAATGGTCACTATTTAACAATTCATAACCACTATTATCACAAATGAATACACATTAATAATTCACGAATGGAAAATAGAAATAACACTTTAAATCAATTTGCTAACTGACATGGAAATTAGATAAAAATGTCTTAACAAAACTCCTTCTCGTTCGATGGGAAATCGTGAAAGGCGTCTGCATCATTTCTCACGTGAGCACGATTAATTACGTAGGTGATGTTGTCGCTGTGGTAATGGATGGATTGATTCCACCTTGGTCGTAGAACTTGGCACACTGAGAGGCGATTATTTCCACTTGAAACATTCATTGCGAACACAATAGTCCGACCAGCCAGTATGTCCATCCATGGACAATCACTGTACATATTTCAGCTGGTCTTGCCAGTTTGCTTAATTTGTACAGTAGTATCTTATGTACTGTCAGTAATGTACACTATAACACTGTATCCTGAGTTACTCACACACCAAGGCATTAATATATATGTATATAATATATATATATATATATATATATATATATATATATATATATATATATATATATATATATATATATATATATAATATATTTGTTACTACATCATCCGGAATACTCAATTCTCATTGGATAGCTACAACAGTCTAAATGTCAATAAACCCTTGCTTCAGCCTTAAGCCACGCCCGTGCAGGGTATAAAAATCACACCAGGGCCAGGGGTCTAAATACCATTTACCCGGCACAGTATGAATTTTGACTGGCATAGTGTCGTCTGCTCGAGTCACCAGTTGTCTGCCTCTGAAAACACTAGAATAAAGGACTACACCGATTGGTATATAATCAATATTTGATTGATTGACAACAATTAATGTTTTAATAATCATTCAGCTTGTCATAAATTCTGTGAATTGTAGAGGAATCGTGATTTATGCAGATGGTTTAGAAATGCGTTGATCTGTGACTACGTTTGGTTTGCTTGGTCTGCCTGAAGGTGTGTATGACGCAAGCAGTGGCTGTAAGATTCATCAATAAGTTCTCTAGGCAAAAACATTTCAAATAAAGCTCTTTACACTATACCACAATATATTAAGCTTTAAACATTTACATACATATTTCAAAACAGAGATCTATTAATCCAGATCCTCCTCATTGCTAGATTCAAGAGGATCATCGAACATATGCTTAATTGTATGTTCATTGTTGCACCTGTCTTCAGCTTGGCAGCTACATAATGTGGTGCAAGACATCTTTGCACACTTACAGCTGCACTGCTTACGACTACAGAGTGTGCTGCTTTGCATCCACATGCAATAATTTTCATCAGGTCTCAAGGTGCTGTAGGCTTCTACATTGTTACTGGATAAGGGGACCTCATCAACATTATAACACCTATAGTCTTCTCTACTCACATGTGGGGGTTGCTGCTTATTAGTAGCCTTCCATAACATTCTCTGAAGGTGAGGTCGCTTCATGTGGTGAGGGAGTGCCTCACTTGATGGCGGAAGAGAGCAGAGATTGGAGCACATTTCTCCCATTGTGGTAAAGAACATGAGTTGAAAATCAGCCATGGTTGTGCAGATCTTAGCACCATACATGAGGCAAAGCAGACGACGACTAGTCTCCATGAAGGCTTCTTCAGAAGTGTTTGGTTGACCCATTGGAGTTTATCAAGGCTGTTATTCTTCATCATGATATTAATGGCAGATACTTTGCCTTTTCCAAAGGGTAAGAGACTGGCACAACCGGTAATCACATGCAAGGCAAAAGCTGCAAGCTTTTCTTTCCAAGCTTCCTCGCTGTCACAGTTATATCAATAACTATTGCCAAACAAAAACTGTAGCTGATGATGATATCTGCTTCTTCATGCCCAAATTCTTCATCCTCCTGATTAATCATCTTTACATTTACATCATTATAATCATTATGTACTGAATAAAGAAGGACAATGATTTGCCATTTGTTGTTGACATTCTTCATGAGTACATTCCTAACTGGAAGAGGAGTGGTCACTGTTATTTTAATGTCAGGGGGCACAGTTCCAGATGTACGTCTCACGTTCATGGGACTTAATGGATCCCCTCTGGTGCTAGTGAAAGATAACATGCATCTCATGACTTCGGGATACTGATTCGCTGAAGTAAGCTGCCAGCTGTTCCAATGTTGCATTCCTTGGCCAGGAGAGAGACATGGTACAGCACTGCATTCCCATCAATGATTTCAACTTTGGGATGAATGGTTGAATGCTTCAATACTGCAAGATGGATTGGTTGCATTTCGTCATATGACCGCATTCATAGAATAGACTGAATGAGAGGGGTGCCAGTTCATAACTAAATACATCCTTTAGGTCAAGGCCCCTTTGAGCACTTGTCACGAGCATTCTTGCACACAAGTTTTGTGTGTCATACACTATCTTGTCTCCCATTCCGACTCCTTTCTTCACAATACAAGCGTAGAAGCCAATTTGCTTCTCTCTCAGCCTGGATGAAGAGAAAGGCAAGCCAAACTGGTATAATAAAACAGTCAATCCACAGTTTCCCTAATGGTTTCTGTCTGGCCTTCTCAAGCAACGATTGCATGCTTTCAGGAGTGACCTCTGCTTCAAGATAATTCTTAAAGAAGAGCAGTAGCTACCATAGAAATCCTCCCACTGCTTTTGGCCAGGCCTTTCCATTCAGCATATTTGCCGTACCTCAAAAAGCAGACTTCAGAATCTCTTCAAAGTTAGGTTATGATACAACCTAAGAATGACATCAGCGAGTACATTCTTCCAGGGCATACAACTAAATACCTCAACCAATCTGGATCAGACCAGTTCACTTTTAGGATGACCTTGTATAGGTGCATGTCAGCTACCGTGTGAACACAAATTTCAAAAGGCTATAGACAGTTGCAAGTGGAATGCTACAAAAAGTCTGAAGTACTACAATATGCTTTTAGACATAAAAAGCCAGGATATAAGACCCTGAAATCTTCAGTGACTTAATTTAAAGACGATTAAACTGGGATCAGTATCTGAATATTACTATGGTGATACTTATTTGCCTCTATGAAAAATTTTGCCCAAGGGTGCCAGAGTGGCATTGTTCAGAGCATGTGGAAGGGCAATAAATAACTGACAAAAAAAAAATTAAAAAAATAAAAAAATAAACTTGTATATACTCTAACGGAAGATTCAGCTAAAAAAACCCACCCCTCGCTTGGACTAAGAGTGTGGAGGGGCTCAAGGTTTGAGTGAAAAACTATTCATATAAATATCCTTGTAATCGATTGCTTTGTGCGCTTGTACATTCCACCCAATCAAACCCATCGAAGGAAAATATATATGGCATTAAATATTTTTCTGGGTGTGTATCTAAAAGAAATGAAACTGGTGTAACATACCTTAAGTTAGGTGATCAAAGAATATATGATAAATGTATTTATGATACATATTTTATCCACGTAGCGATGGTTATGATATGTATCTTATTAGACTTATATTTAATATTAGGAGGCGTTAATAAACATTCCTATACCTTTTGAACACTAAATAATATGAAAATGCATTATCTACTTCTATCTCTATGATACAGAACAGTGCATGTCACTCTATGGAAATATATATGATTGTCAATGAAATTCCTTTATCATTTTTTTTTTTTTAAATTTCAAATTGAAATTTTACAATGCAAACTAAGATACATTAATTCTTGGGTTCCATGGGTGAAAGGGTGTACGAGAAATAATTATTTTCATTTCAAGTTTCCCAATTATTATAACATCCTGCAGTTCGGAATTCGAAGAATTATAGTAAGAATCACAGCCTAAAAATATCCAGGCAATATGTATTTTTTTTTTTTGGAAAACTCAATTTATCTACCAAATCGAAAGCAACAAAAGATTATCAAATCCCTTCGATCTTCGCTCACTGCCAAAAATCAAATTAATCTTAACTTTGCATTAAAATTCAAATAATGCCTTAGATTCTATCATTCCATAAACCTTTTTCTCAAAACTAAAATGAAAATTAACAGTGGCCTTTTTCAATTATTTAAGCATAAATTTTAATTTATTGATAGGATATTCGAAGAAATAGGACAAATTCTAAAATGGGCATAACAACTCTTGTATAAAAAATTCAATAATGCTAATAGAAACCATTATATTGTACTCTTACAACTAAATCTAAAAAAAAAAAACTATTGATGAACAACGGTGTTTTATAACAATTCTAGATTGCCATCGACTATTCATATGATGCCAGTGAAATTCATCAAGTATAGTGATGCAATCAGTGACCAGAAATCAATTAAAATTATCGAAGTAAATATCATCATCACGGGGGACTCAGTAATTGCTTTATTAAATCAGGAAATGTGATTCTGTGAAATTAATCCATTCATTAAAAAATGCATAATTAACTTCGAACAATAAATACCTTAACGCTCAGGAACTGTTGACAAAATTCAGAAGTCAGTCAATTCTATACCATAGAAACAAAACTGTGTCAGCAACACTTTTAGCAACCATATAATTTTGCAAATTAATGTTGAAATGTAAGATAAAATCTCATATACAGTAAATACTTTATTTCAAAATATGATACGCCAAACCAAATAATGATACAATTGGATAAAATTTAATTATTTTCCATAGATCTTTGTCATTTCTGCGTAGCCTAAAAGTCAATGACTGCCTTTTATTTTTTCTTTTAATGTCATTATGATGTGGTGAAATACGCGCGATTTTATAATAAAACACTAGAGGAGTACTGTGGCTATCCCTTTTTCCTTTTTTTTTAAATACATAAATTAAGTTCTCAACTTTTACAGCCATCTAGATAGGAATAATCTTTGAACGAAAGATAAATCAGACTGAATATTTCACAACTGATCTTAAAATACTAATTTAATTTACGAAGTCTTGGATATTTCTATTCTTTGGTGACACATCAAATTATAAAAGACGTAAAGGACGTAAAGGACGCTCTTAATAAGCAGAATCATAAATATTATTTGAAGATAAACTTTCATAGTAGCATAACCCAGTCTTTCTTCTAAGTCGATGTAGCACCTGTGACCTGAACATATGACACCACCAGGGAAATTTAGACATTTAGCCGAGCTCAGCTGGTCAGTTTCCTAGGTTAAAGATGGAATGAGAACGGAAGCTTAGAAGCCACCCATAATGTTCACCAGAGTCCATTAGCGGATTGCGTTTTTTTTCTTTCATTTCCTTCCTTCAAAAGGGATTTCGTTAGAACAATGATGAAACTTACAATTGACTTTCAGCACCAGGCGTATAAAATTTATTTCAATAGAGAAGGATATCCAATGCAAAGGTCTAGGTGAAAATGATATACTCTGTCCATTAGCAAATTTCTCTTAGTCACTCAATAGGCTTTTCTAAATATAACTATCATAGAAAAAAGGTATACTAAAAATGCCTCCATTTCATTATCAAAGTACTTTTCTGATGACTCACTCCAGATTCAAATAGTTAAAGAAGGAAGCTAAAAGAGTGATAATAACGATGGTAAAATAAAAAACAACAGAAGTAAAGAACATGTGTGGGTGTAGCCTCGTGCAACAGAACTTTAACCGAGGAAGGCAGAATCTTGGGAACATTTCAAGACTCGAAATCATTTGTTACAGGATAACATCCAATGTAAAGGCATTAACGATTGCACCCAAGATAACCGAGTAGCCGCAAAAGGACTCGCTGATATATTAGTATACCTAAGCAGAACGGGACTGAGGCAAAGGGATGTGAAGTGTTCACATGGAGCCAAGAGCTTAGAACTTATTTCAGTTGTTTAAACGCTACAGTATATTTATTTGTTTTGGAGCTAAAATCTTGATATCATTTGCAGTTTAAGGCAATTATTATTTCTTCTTTGATTATCTCAAATGACTTACGGATAAATACTGATCAAATCGATATAAACTCGTGGGTTCTCCTTGTGCAACTCTTTCAGCTTCCGTATCTTTCATGTAGACCAGACGGACGTAATCTGAGTGTGAGATGCTTGTTTCTACTTTGACTTGCTTGCTTGCCTGAATTTGTACTGCTTATCGTTCGCCTTTAAGGAGAAATCTTTAAAGGATCCGGAGTATTCTTTTATTCCATTTCAAATTCTGTAATATTTTGTCAACTAACTTTATTTCACCGCCTGAGAATTTGTAAATTATCTTTTAATTCACGCCATGGACCCGTATCCGTAATTACCATATGTAGACGTTATGATAACGGAACATGATATCTTATAAACTCCATTACCCTCTCCCCCTACACACAAGAAGACTAAAATCATATGAACATATATCATGGCAAATTTAATTTAATATGTAGATTTTAATGTTTTCCAAAAAATGTATTTCATTTGAACTAATCTCATGATACTACACGGAGGGTTTCTCCCTACATTAAGCACATTAAAAAGGGAACGCATCTATGAGTAACAGAAAAACGTGTAATCCAGATTAGTATAGCCATAAAGTTTTTGTATCACCAATACCAAATCTTTAACACAGTAAATATATATTGATATATTTTCCATATAATACAAAATGAGAGAGAGAGAGAGAGAGAGAGAGAGAGAGAGTGAGAGAGAGAGAGAGAGGGATAATGACTTTATGTGAAGCAGAATTATACTGTATATAATTACTTTTACACAAATATATGTTATTGAAATTCACCCACAAGAGAAGCATCTTAAAATAGCTGAAGGTCTTCCTGAAAATTGCAAACTTCCCTTTCTACATTATGATCTACATATCTTCTTGCTGAGAAAAAAAAAATAATAACCTGGAGTCCTGTTCATTAATATTTCACCCAAACCCAAGAAGCTGAATAATGTTAACCAACATGAATATGTAAGTAAATAAGTTACCAACCAAATTATGGAGAAAAAAAAAAAATTTCGAAAAGTGAAAAAAAAAAGGTTTCTTCCAAAAAAAAAATGTTCCGACTTTCGTTTGAAAGGAGGAAAGCTGTCATCTACATGCTCTTGCTCCCTCCTTAAACTCAGGCTGTCTGTTTGGTTAGAACGATAGCCCTTCACGCAATACCACAAGAATGTCTAAGCACCGTCTGGAATAATTTTTCCTTTTGGCTGTGGAGGGGGTGGGAGTAAAATACACCCGACCAGCTGGTGAAGTTCGAATCTGGTCGGAAGTTCGAATTTACATCATATTCCTTATTACTTTTGTTTTATTTTTTCAAGTTGTTTTAAATTTAATATTGAAGCATTCCTCAACAAACTCCTCAAAAAACGTCTTATGTAAGACTTACAAAAAGCCAGGAATGTAACATTTTAACCACTTTCATTAGGATGAATCGTACACTGTAATACGGATATGGAAATTTTAAATGCGTTTTCATTCATATCTCAATACTTTAGAAACTTGAATGATACTGTAGCATGGCATTATTAGTTCTAAATTCGCACATGACAGTTTACATACAAAACGCTTTAAATGAATCCATAAAGTATTCGGAAACAAAAACAACGAGATAGGAGGACTTTGGTATGAAATTCATGCCCATTAGAATATTGAAATGTTATCTATTTCTCCGGAGGAGATAGAGTGGAATTGCTTTTACGTAGATTTCATTTTGCTGATAGACAATGCACTAAGAAATTACTTCGAAGACCCCAAGTTAACCCTTCATCTAATCTCCTGACCGTACCTGCATATCATACAGCATTACTTTACGACATATCTATATAAAAAAAAGGGAAAAAAAAAAGAGAAAAAGGATTAGACCAATTCTATATCTATCCCCATTCTTCACTCATTCAATTCTCCCTAACCTGAAGGCACTATGGATGCAGTTTATATAAAGACCCTCAAAATTTGTTCTTTCCTTTCCATTAAACATTCACACTTCACTTCCATAATGGAGAGAAAGCTCAACAATCTCTTCTTAGTCTTCTGTACACTCCATACTACACTGTTAAAAAAACCGTGATTTTAATCGGAAATTCTCAGTAAAACTATATTGTTCTCAACCGTATTTCAGTAAAATACTGGCGACCGTAATTTTACCTTACTTTGTTATTATCTTTTTCAGGTTGGGAGCCGAAATATCCCACTTTTACGTCAATACATCGGTTTTTAAAACGGTGAAAATCCTGGAAAAAATGTTACCAGAAATTTACCGTTTCTTTAATGCAAATTTTTGACAGTGTACCATTCTTGTTTTCATCTGTTCCATCAATCGCCTCCTCTCATACAAAACTACAATCAGTTGTCTTTATTCCCTAATAGTTATACAAATACACAGTTTTCATTCTTTCACAAGCCATAATAATATTCATTAATTCATCATCCAGGATCCAATATACCGTCATAACCTTGATAACATTTATTCAAACCTCCTCCTATTGCAAGGACTGTCAAAAAAGTTTCCTAGCCCTGGAGGATTTCTTCACTATCCTTAATAAAACTGCATCATCTGTTAAGAGAAAGTATTCATCATTTTATTCATAAGACACAATTTTTTCATGTAACATTCTTGCAAAAAAAAATCTATAGCACTTTTACCGATTTGTTCCATCACAGCACCATATTTTTTCTTTTTTCTTTAAATCACGGACAGATAACGAAATCTTTCCCCAGATTTAGCTCAACACCAAACCGGAATTCTCATGTAAATATTGTAAAATATCTCCATACCAACATAAAAGAATGAGTTTTTCTCAGCAATATATAGGAGTATATATATATATATATATATATATAGATATATATATACACACAGTATATTTACATACGTATATGAATAAATAATATATATACAGTATATTTATAATATATATAAATATATATATATATATATATATATACATATATATATAATATATATATATATATGTATATATATACACATTATAATTACATACATATATAAATATATAATATATATACAGTATATATATACATACATATATATATTTTATATACAGTATATTTACATACATACATAAATATATGATACATATAGAGTACATACATACATAAATATATGATACATATAGAGTACATACATACATATATATATGTGTATATATATATATATATGTATATATATATATATATATATATATAAAATATACATACATATAATATATATATATATATATATATATATATGAATAATACTTTCAAGCTCAGCCATCGAGGAGAACAAAATAGAGTCAGAGGAGACAAAACAAGGCGATAACATTTTTAATTTCCATCGGTGACGAGCATAACAAATGATTTCTTTTCCCAAAGGTGACTGGCAGCATGTGACGTATATCAGAGTGCAATTTTGCATTCAGACTCCCACATGCCATTCGCCGATAATTTCCCACAAAATTTCTTCATGTTCATGTCGCAAAATATTCGTATGTGAAAAGCTTTTTGTTTGCGGGCGGCACGTGTCGTATTATACATTTCAAGTTAAATCGTACAGTTTACCGATGTTAACCATTCCAACAACATCGTTAAACATCTCTTCTTTTCTCCCAATGAAATATTATCGTGATGTTTTATTTTCAAATTTAAACAAAAACACATATGATATGAATATTTGCCGGTATATCAAGGTTTTCTCTACCGTAAAACCAACTATATATGTAAACGAGGAGAAGGACATTTAATAGATATACAAAGAATAACCAAATGGGTCCCTAGTTATCGCAAAACCAGCAGGGAAAGGAAGAGAAAACGATGGATTGACGAACTAAGAAAATTTTGTGGGTATAAATTGACATAAAAAAACCATAAAAGACACAAATTGATAAAAAAAGTCCGAGGCCTTTGTTCTGCAGTGGACTAATATTGGCTGATATATACATATATATATATATATATATATATATAGAGAGAGAGAGAGAGAGAGAGAGAGAGAGAGAGAGAGAGAGCATTCATTTCATATTTCATTTCCGTTTAATCACAGAGATGAATGAACGTTACTGTCTGTGAATAAAGGGAAATGAAATAAGAAAAGAATGCTCTCTCTCTCTCTCTCTCTCTCTCTCTCTCTCTCTCTCTCCTGTGAATAAACGGATATGAAATAGGAAAAGAATGCTCTCTCTCTCTCTCTCTCCTGTGAATAACGGATATGAAATATGAAAAGAATGCTCTCTCTCTCTCTCTCTCTCTCTCTCTCTCTCTCTCTATTACACCGTCCATTAGAATATGATAGAGTTTTCCATAATTGGAGTGAAAATGAACGAAGAATTAAGGAATGAAATCCTCTGAAAAAAAACAAAATCGTCTTCAGCGTAAAATTTCTCCTATTTTCCTCCGGAAAACACTTTGAAGATTCCTACGAGAGAGAGAGAAAGAGAGAGAGAGAGAGAGAGAGAGAGAGAGAGAGAGAGAGAGAGATTTGAGATTCCTTATTCTTCCAATTATTTCCATAATTGTTAACACGAATACAAATGAAATCCATACGGAAGGCGAACATTACATTCTGGGAATGAACGAAGATGAAATAAAAATGCTTCCAGAACGGTCTTCAGAGGGTGAGATTTGCCTCGGAAGCGTCTAAGCTGATATATGTTACGATTCGCACAGAAAGAAAACTATGAATAGATCTTTCCTTTTTTAATTTTTTTTCTTAATTCCTTTTTGTATATCTTATCTTGTGGATTCTCTCTCTCTCTCTCTCTCTCTCTCTCTCTCTCTCTCTCTCCTTCATACCGGAAGACATTTAGACTTCACTTGAAGCCAAAAGAAGAATTTGTTGAATTCTACTGGCTTCTCTCTCTCTCTCTCTCTCTCTCTCTCTCTCTCTCTCTCCTTCATACCTGAAGACATTTAGACTTCACTTGAAGCCAAGAGAAGAATTTGTTGAATTCTACTGGCTTCTCTCTCTCTCTCTCTCTCTCTCTCTCTCTCTCTCTCCGGAGCACCGGAAACCGCATTCTCTTATGAAGACTTCATTTTCATTTTTTGTTTCTTAAAACTAAGCCTGATAGAGGAACTCTATATCGTTCGCCTTGCGGAGCTCTCCCCTTCCCGGTGGGAGGGGAGAGCTCCCCAGCTCCCGCTGAGACTGGGCGGCTCCCCCCCCCCTCCCCTCCCCCTGGCGCTGGGCGGATCCCCCCCTCCCCTCCCACCCCACTGGGCGGCTCCCCCCTCCCCTCCCCCTGGCGCTGGGCAGCTCCCTCCCTCCCCTCCCCTCCTGCTGGCAGCTCCCCCCTCCCCTCCTCCTGGCGCTGGATGGCTCCACACTCCCCTCCTCCTGGCGCTGGATGGCTCCACACTCCCCTCCTCCTGGCGCTGGATGGCTCCACACTCCCCCTCCTCCTGGCGCTGGATGGCTCCACACTCCCCTCCCTCCTGGCGCTGGATGGCTCCACACTCCCCTCCCCCTGGCACTGGACGGCTCCCCCCCCTCCCCCTCCCCCCTGGCGCTGGGCGGCTCCCCCCTCCCCTCCCCCTAGCGCTGAGGGGCTCCACCCTCCCCTCCACCTGGCACTGGATGACTCCGCCCTCCCCTTCCCCAGGCGCTGGAGGGCTCCCCCCCTCCCCTCCCTCTGGCGCTGGGCGGCTCCCCCCCTCCCCTCCCCCTGGGGCTGTGGGGCACCCCCTCCCCTCCCCCTAGCGCTGAGGGGCTCCACCCTCCCCTCCCCTCTCCCCTCCCCTTCCAATGGGCGGCCCCCCCTCCCCTCCCCCTGGCGTTGGGTAGCTCCCCCCTCCCCTCCCCCTGGGGCTGTGGGGCACCCCCCTCCCCTCCCCCTAGCGCTGAGGGGCTCCACCCTCCCCTCCCCTCTCCCCTCCCCTTCCAATGGGCGGCCCCCCCCCTCCCCTCCCCCTGGCGTTGGGTAGCTCCCCCCTCCCCTACCCCTGGCATTGGGCGACTCACCCCCTTCCCTCCCATTCCGCTGGGCGGCTCCCCCCCTCCCCTCCCCTGGCACTGGGCGGCTACCCCCCTCCCCTTCCCTCCCACTGGGCGGCTCCCCCCCTCCCCTCCCCCTGGCACTGGGCAGCTCCCCCTCCCCTCCCCCTGGCACTGGGCGGCTCCCCCCTCCCCTCCCCCTGGCGCTGGGCGGCTCCCCCCTCCCCTCCCCCCTGGAGCTGGGCGGCTCCCCCCTCCCCTCCCCCTGGCGCTGGGCGGCTCCCCCCTCCCCTCCCCCTGGAGCTGGGCGGCTCCCCCCTCCCTCCCCCTGGCGCTGGGCGGCTCCCCCCTCCCCTCCCCCTGGAGCTGGGCGGCTCCCCCCCTCCCCTCCCCCTGGCGCTGGGCGGCTTCCCCCCTCCTCTCCCGCTGCGATTCCCCCTCCCCTCCCGCTGCCGCTGGGCAGTTCCCCCCCGCTGGCGCTGGGTGACTCCCCCCTCCCCTCCCCCTGGAGCTGGGCAGCTCCCCAACCTCCCCTCCCGGTGCGCCTGGGCGGCTCCCCCCCCTCCCCTCCCCTCCCGCTGGGCGACTTAAATATACATAAGAAATACATAATCGGAACGAATGACGAACTTACTACATCAGGAACACCACACACACGCATATATATATATATATATATTGTATGTATAAATATGTATATGTATACATACAGTATACACACACACATATATATATATACATATATATATATATATATATATATACATACATATACATACATATTCATATATATACACATTTATATACATACATACATATATAAATATATATATACATACATATATATAAATGTATATACAGTAAATGTGTATGTATGTATGTATGTATATATGTATATATACATGTATATATAATACATATATGTATACATATTTATATATAATATGTATATATATGTATATATAATACACATATATTTATATATATATATGTATATAAATTTGTATATGTATATATATATATGTATATATAATACATATATATTAATAAATATGTATATATATGCATTATATACGTATATATGTATATGTATATACATGTATATGTAAAATATGTATATATATAAATATATGTATTATATAAATATATGTATTATATAAATATATATATATATATATATATATGTATATATATATATATATATATATATATGTATATTTAAACATATGTATATATATGTCTATATAAAAATATATGTATGTATATACATATATGCATTTGTGTAAATATATATATATATATATATATATACATGTATATATACTGTATATATATAAATATATGTATATGTGTATATTTAAATACATTTATATATATGTATAGATATAAAAATATATGCATATATTACACAAATATATATACATATTTATATATATACACATATATACATGTATATATATATATGTATATATATTATTATGTATATATGTATGTATACGTATGTATATATATGTATAAATATATATATATATATATATATATATGTATATATATATATATATATATATATCATCTCCTCCTACGCCTATAGACGCAGAGGGCTTCGGTTAGATTTCGCCAGTCGTCTCTATCTAAAGCTTTAAATTCAAATCTTCTCCATTCATCATCTCCTACTTCGCGCTTCATAGCCCTCAGTCTTCCAACTGATTTAGTGCCTTGTGGAGCCCAGCTGAACGTTTGGTGAACTAATTTGGGGAGTGCAAAGAACATGCCCAAACCATCTCCATCTACCCCTCATCATCTCATATATATACATATATGTATATATATACATATATATATATATATATATATATATATATATAATATATATAAGTAAACACAGCTCAGCTGGTCTTGGCAGTTGGATTAATTACAGTAGGAGGTACAGTATGTACTGTATGTTTTTTTCTGAACCAGAAATCCTGATTAGCCTAACACAGCCATTTTCCCATTCCTTCTTCAAACCCTTTCGATAATTATCTTTTCTACAAAATACTTATTGGCTTATGTCTGTTCCCTCCTCTATAAGAAAATGATGATTAGAGAAAATATGTTACAAAAGACCCCTCCCCATTTTTTCAGACATATGCCTAATCTAAACACTAATATCGCACATACATTACAGGTAATAGTGTACATCTATCTACAAAGGCACTACCCCCAATTTTAAGGGGTAGCCGACATAAACAAAAAGAACAATTGGGGAACTTTCTTCTCTTAGCTCCTCCCAGCCTGACGAGGGATTCAACCGAGTTTGGCTGGTACTGCTATGGCGCTACACCCCACCCTCCCCATTATCCACCGCAAATGAAGCTTCATATGCTGAATCCCTTATAGATCGTACCTCAACGTCACAATCGCTCACCATTCATTGTGTATGTAGTGTAGAATATTATTCATAGACACATATTCCAACTCATATAAAACATTTAAAGCACTTCATTACACA
Organism: Palaemon carinicauda; assembly: GCF_036898095.1. NCBI lineage: Eukaryota > Metazoa > Arthropoda > Malacostraca > Decapoda > Palaemonidae > Palaemon > Palaemon carinicauda. The sequence goes on along the minus strand of NC_090727.1, from coordinate 5,670,616 downwards.
GGAGAAATTCTATTCTTTGCAGAATAATCTTGTTCGTAGAGTCCTTATGTATCAAAAATGCACATAAGGAGGGAAACTTTCGCTCCTAGACAATTTCATGATTGTATATCAAAAGTTATGTATTAAATTATTCGTAAACCGAATTGTTTAATGTATATTAATACATATAAACATATATACAGAATATATATATATATATATATATATATACATATATATATATATATATATATATATATGTTATATAGTCCAGCCTTAGGGCCTGTGAAGCCATTCAGAGTTCAAGCGCAACCGAAGAAACCCAGAGATTACACAATGAAGTAAGAGAGGTTGGACAGCCAAATAAAAGAAAGGAAGATGGAATGGAGTTAAAGTAGAAGGATACAAAGCAAGTGCAGTTAAGGGCCAAAGCAACGCTGAAAAGCCCCCTTAGTAGTGCCTACAGTGCACCGTGTGAGATAACTAATGTCCCTATCCCTTTACGAAGGTATGTTGTATCAAGCTTTCGTGAATATATTGAAACCAAAAGACCAATCAATCAATTCTAAAAAACTAACCTGTAGGAAATGCTACAAACTGTTTAAGAACTCGATGAACTTTCCCTTTTAAGTGACCACATTGCACTGTGTGATGGCCCAGTCAGCCAGACGCTATATTCATGAAAGGTCTGTTGTGTATTAAACACCCAAATAGACCTGCACTAACGCTTTATGCTTACACAATCAATACATTGGAAGTCTACATCGAGGAAACTTTGTTTGAGATTCCTTTATCTTGAATTCTGAATTGGAAATACAGTTATCGAAGATACCGTTCCTTAATGAACCTGGTCATGTGGTCTCTGTGTTCGCAGTCAAGATGTTCACCATTATAGTGAGCTGACACACTTTATACAGTGTTATTTTCTGGACACATGTTGCCGAGAATCACTCAATTTCAATTTACTCAAGGATATACTATCACTTTGCTGACGAATACAACACGAGAAAAGTGTTTAGTTAACTACTCTTTTAAACAGAGAATGAATATGAAATGTCAACCTCATTGAATTGACTCAATTAGCAAAATACTATTTAAAAAACTCTATAAACATCAAATACGATCACAATAATCCTTAAAAATTAAAACGACCTTATGTTAACTTAACCTTACCTTCCGTAGTTATCTTCATGTCCACAACTAAAATTGGTTGCACACTTACCTGTAAAGAAAATAAATTTCAAATCAATAACCGAATGTATTCTATTAACAACAAATAAGTCAAATTATTTTACCCAATTGTGCATTATGTACAGTCATAAACAGAGGAAATCTGCTCAACAATGCAATGACTGGATTAACATTAGTCTACACTGTCTACTATCCAAAAAATTAATTTTTTTCTGTTTTTGAGCAAACGACTATCCAAAACAGCAGGACCCGTATCGAAATACTTTTCAGATAATTATTCAGAAACTTTCATTTCGATCTTTGATCTATTATTTCTCTTTTTTTATTTAATTACGACAAAGTAAAAATATTCAGCTTCTAAATATCATCAAAATCCGAACACTAGCAAGAAAACCTTTTGAACATATTAAAAATAGTATTGATAAATGAGTGAAATAAAAAATATTTTTATGCACGTTTTTCGAAGCATTTAATTACGTATAATAATGTTCACGGCACATGTAATTCATACATTTAGGCTTAAGTAATTTAAAAATGACGAATTCTTATCTGTAGCAAGTTACAGAAAATTTTAGTGCTGGGATCAATTGAATAAACCCTTTTGATATATTTCTATCGGCATATTGTAGAAAATTAAAGATATCTGGTTAAACTTTTCAAAGATAATTTGATGAACCTTCCCGCTAAATGCAAATTAAGCCATAAAGAGATCGGTGTACTGTCGCACTGCATGCACAAATAGGCAATGATTATGAACAAAACGACCAACAATGATAATAATATCGAATGATTATGACCTTTCCTATCATATTTAATATAAAATGGCCTACTATTTCCATAAATGGGAAATCCAATCAACAATAAAGTTTTTGAGTATGACAATCATTATGGTTCATGAGTCGTCAGGAAATGGACAGTTCTGCGAGTTTTTGTCGAATATTTTCTCTCTCCTTTCCTCTGTTTAGTAAAACTCAGGCTAAAAAACCTTGTGATTTCATGTCAATGTGTTTGGTTAGATCAGGATTGAATCATTAACATTACGAAAAAGAATAAAGGTTTTCAATAATATACTAGTCGTCTTCAAGTATCTATCTATCTATCTATCTCTGTCGATAGATTGATAGATAGCTATATATATATATATATATATATAATATATATATATATATATGTATGTATATATATATATATATATATAATATATATATATATGTATGTATATATATATATATATATATGTATATATATCTATCGATAGATTGACAGATAGCTATATATATATATATATATATATAAGAATATATATTCAAATAGGCCATATAATATACTCCTAATTTCTGTATTCTCTCTATACCTCGAGATCAGAGGTAAAGAGAGAAGTATGTT
>NC_090727.1:5650560-5658060 GCF_036898095.1 Palaemon carinicauda | reverse complement strand
AATAAGCGAAAATATTTACGATTATATCGTATCGGTGTGTGTTTACCCATCTGTAATGTCTTGGACCCATGTATGTTTTTCTTTATTTAATTCAGATTAGATACGGTTCTCAATATGACTCAAAAGCCAAGGAATGGAAAATATGCTGATAAAAATTGGACCCAATAATACTCAAAGTTACATGCTGCATCCTAAGGATCATGAACACAAAAACTCAAAAGAATAAGAAGCAAAATTGTATAAAAAAGAAAACTCAATAAAATATAAAAATTTTCCAGTGATTTTGAGCCTATCGTGTCTTAGTTCTACTTTAGCATTGTTGAAACCTTTGTAGTTTTCAGTCTGCAATAGCGAAGTCAACACCAGCACAAAGTAACAGAGACTACTGCCCTTTCCCATTGTCTTGAAATTTGCAAGTTACATTTCATTAATTTAACCAAAAGTGATTTAATCAAACCATGTACAGAATGGTTCTTGAAAAAAAAAAATCACTACTCAAGATTACTAATGTATATTTAAATATGACTCGCATTCCTATACTAAGCATAAAATAAAAAAACAAAAATAGCATTTGTCTTCGGTAAATAAGTTTTTTTTCTCGGCAATTTCTATAAAAGCTAATTGATTTTGGATAGTTTATCGTTGATATTTAAAATTACAGACGAATTAAAAAAATCGAAATAATTAATTCGACCCATTAATGCACATTCAATTTAATCTATGTTTGAACTAGACTTCTTGATATGCCTAACGTATCACAGAGCATTTCGATGTCTGAATCCAATTTAAAAGTTTTCAATGCACGCCTCAGAATTTCAAATTGATTCCAGCTCACAGCGATTGGATTATGCCATCATCCATTATTCATTGGTTTCGATACGCAGTTTTATTATTGTGGTTTATTCTAGGTGAAATTGTTCCGTGTTCACATTTCTCGTAGAGTCAATTTGATTTGAATTTGGAAAATAAAAATATAGAGATTTAGTTGTTCAAAACATAGCAATTTATATTAAAATCGATTCTTACAAAAAATGCTTAAAGTTAAAATAGCTAGAAATGCTAAATTTTCTTTAACAAAATTAATAGTTAAAACCAAGAGGCAATAGATAATGGAAGGCGACTGATGCTATTTGAGAAAAGTTATCAAACACATTACCAAAACTACCCTGAGGAAAAAGGTCATGGAAACACTACATGGTCGTGCTTTGAATAATAAAATTGTATTTACATAAACTGATACCAATGGTGTGCCTTCCTCTACAAATTTATAACTTTTACTGGCTATCAATAAGGCAAGACCATGAAAATACAAGGAGATTAAAATGTAAATTCGAAGCATTGCATTTAATTACTGTTATTCCTCAATATATTGGAAGTTATCTCGTAATGCCAAAATTTTCTCGACTGTGAAATAAGAAATATCACAGATAATTCAGCATTCCATTTTCTGTCTGAGAATAAAAGTGAAACTGGTATTTTTGTCACCTGCGACACCTTATTTGAATTATAAGGATGGTGTCTGTTGAAGTGGTAATTTATAAGAAAACAAATAAATTGCCTGGCAAAATAAAAGGAAATGGGAAAGATGCATAAAGTTGTGCTAACAAAATTAACTATTGGTAGTAATAGGTGACATATACATTTATACATGTGCGCTATTACTCGCATCTAAAATGACATATGAAACATGAAACTATTTTCAGCGTGCGTTTACAGCTCCCACTTCTGCTCGATTAGTTTCCGTAAAAAAAAAAAAAAAAAAACAGAGCCGTTGATATGATGCACACGGCTATTACATTACTGTGAGAATATCTCCGGATAAAACGAAATACCGAAGCCAAAATAGTACTGCAAAATATCGTCATATAATTTTGTTCCCAATAAATAAGCTACATTAATTTCTGTAGTAAACTGATCCAGGTATTTCTCAAAAGCCAATGAGACTGAAAAAATTTCCGTATACATCACAGTAATACGATGTTCAAATGCCAAAATACCTCAAGGAAAATGAAAAAAAAAAAGGTTTGGTCTATTTTATATAAACTAATTGCAAAAAAAAATATTGCGCGTATAAATTGCACTCTGCTTTGGTGTTCTTTGTCATCACAACTTTTCTGCAATATCCTCCACATCTTATACCTGGACTCCTTAGGCATGATCTTCACTAAGCGTGAAAAAATCCTTACTTCTCCAGCATGAAAAACCGCAAGAACAAACTCCAAAAACATGTGAAAATTCATCCTTTACTTAAGCAAACCATGCAGTTGAACCATTAGGTAAAAATGAAAAATTGGACAAAAGGGAAGTAAGAAATCAAGTAACAGATGGAAGTACAAGGTTGAAAAGCTATAGTTTGCGCAGACGGCACAGATCGCTCAGTGGAGTAAGAATGCTTCAGATTTTTTTACGTTCTCTCTCTTGTTTTTTTTTTTCACTTTTTAAAACTGGCGTTGCTAAAAAAAAATATCCCTCAATGGCCAATGATTAATATATTCCGATATACATATATAGATTTTGAGATGAGAAAAAAAAAACATTCCACTCTTCATCATGAATATCGTTTAAAAAGACATATTACATCTGCTCTTTAGATTTTGAAAATGTGGACTGAGAAAGACGTTCCTCTTCGTCTTAAGAACTCTTAAGATATATTAAACGTTCCGAGGATTCTCTTCAGCGTAAGAGGATGAAAGCAAGATTACTAACATTTACTTCAATAGCTCTGCAGAGTGGCAGGGACTTCAGGTTCAGTTTGCACTCTCTGAAATAGATCCTTTACTTATTTCTCTTTAGTTCATATGTTCGTTACTTGTTATAACGAATTTTTGCTCTGAATTAACTTCCTTATATTTAGATTCCTTTACATTTTTTCTCCTTTCATCCGAGTACAAGTATTTTCCTATCGAGGATATCAACCCTTTATAAACTTCGCAGCCCGTTACGTAGTATTTTGGAGTCCTTAGACTATTTGTTACCTAATAGAACAGATTTGAAAATGATCTAGTCAGTTCTAAGGTCAAACATACGAATGAAATATCAAAATTTGGGCGTTCAGGAAGCCTGTACAGAATGCAAATATTAGTATATTAAAATCAATACACACACACACACACACACACACACACACACACATATATATATATATATATATATATATATACTATACTGTATAGTTTCCCTTTAATGTCGGATAAGCAAATCACACAATGAAAGAAGTTTCTTTAATATACAAAATATTATACCATAACATACGAATTAGGGCTTATGATTTATCTGTTATAATATAATTAAAGATTGAGCGATCAAATGCGGTAGTTTGCTTTTAGCGAATTGGGCAAGTGTAATCCTCGTGGATTTTGTAATGTATAGAACAGTTGGAGATGGTGGAGAAGGATTGGACTGGATTGGCAATAGGAAGTTAGCAGACCTAGAGTTTGCTGATGACGATGTCCTTATTAGCAGAACACCATAGGATTTGCAATGCCCGCTTATCAGAATGCATGAAATATCGCAGGAAGTTGGGCTTAAGATGAATAGAAGAAAGATAGGGATGATGAGAATGGAATATGCAATGGAAGATGAAAAATCATTGGAAGGAGAAAATATTAATGAGGTAGAATCACTTAAATATCAAGGAACTATGATCTCTAATACAGGATATTTAGAATTAGAGTTTAATGGAAGATTAAAAAAAAAAAATCAAACAATGGCTAGGTTAAATAAAATTTGGAAAAAAAATCGCCTGAAATTACACATAAAAATCCGGCTATATATCATTTAGTGAGATCAGAGTTACTGTATAGACATGCGTCATGGTATGACAATGAAAAAATGTCCAAAAGATTTTGAAGATTTGAGAACAAAGCCCTCAGAAGAATATTGGGAGTTAAATGGCACGGCAGTATTAGAAATGAAACCATAAGAGAGATTACTCGAGTACCATATGTGGATGAAATCATGGTGAGGGGCAGATGGAGATGGTTTGGGCATCCTTTTCGCACTCCCCAAGAGGGATTAGTACAGACTTTCAACTGGGCTCCTCAAAGCATTAGAAGTGTTGGAAGGCCCAGACCTGCATGGCTGAGGATTATGAAGCATGAAGTAGGAAATGACGAATGGAGAAGTATTGCTTTAATAGCTCAAGATAGAGACGACTGGCAAAACCTAACTGAGACCATTTGCGTCAATAGGCGTGGAAGGAGATGATGATGATGATATATTTAACATACAAAATAGGATTTCCAAAATATAATTTGATAAAATTGTATTGCTTTCTCTTTAAAGGCTGTTATGTACAAGATCTATACGCAGCCAACCAACAACTAATCCCTCCCTTCAATAATCACGTCATACTTTTTAATACATGACCAGAAAGGTAATTATGTAGTAAACATAGACACCTGAAGGAATTCGTCACTATGTTTTGTAAATACAACAGACATATTCATCACACAAAGCGAAGACAAAATAGCCTGACGTGTATCATGCCTCCCTAATAAAAGTTCGATCACATGACCAACTGTGTTGTCGTATTTATCCTAAGCATTACAGCAAAACTGAGAAGGAAAAATTAGTCCCTAGCTCCTAATTAAAAAAACAAATCAATTTCTCACAAGATGAGAAAAGCTAACGTCTTACAGAAATTGTTGAAGACCACAAGATCCCATTACATAAGACACAGTGAAAACGGATGAGAAACAGTTGACGTAAAAACAACGCAGTATATTTATATGACAAAAACATGTATAAATGCCCAGAAAAAATGGAATAAAGGGAGATACATAAAGTCAGAATGAATACGGGAAAAAGGAAACTGGAGAGGAGCTTCTCGTTTAATCTCCCATAAAGGAAAGAGCTAATGTAAAATCTTTTATCATGATGATGGCGGCTTTATACGTGTGAAATAGGCAACAAAGAAAAAAGAAAAAAATTATGTTTATTACGTTTTTAAGAATGAGAAGTGCTGTCAGGACGCAACGTTCAAATACATAAAAAAAAACCCCAGAAATTCGCTGTTTTTCTCACTAGATTGTTAGTAAATATTTGACATAGGAATATATATATATATATATATATATATATATATATATATATATATATATATATATATATATATTGTAAATAAATATCAGAAAGATGTTTACACGCAACCAAATATTCCATCTGGGATATCTTTCGTCTATTAAACACACGATGAGAATACTCCAAAAGATGCTATACGATATAGGCCCTATTTCCAAGAGCTGAAAATAACTCACACACACACACACACACACACACACACACACACAAGAACAAGAATCACAATCGTAATGAAGATCTGAGATTGTGTAGATATGATAAGCGATCAAGGCAGAGTTATGTCAGGACGACAACTAACAACCAAAACAAAACGATTCAAATATGCCCAAATGGTATGACAGTTATGCTCGATTTAATGTCATGTGCGTCGGTGATGTAGTTTTTTTTATCTTTATTAGCTAATCGTAAAAGTTTCATGAAGGAAATTTGAAATAAGTGAGAATCTAGCTTGCACGTTATTTTGGTTCGTAATTTGATAGTTTCTAACAATAAAAGGATTATATTTCTTTAAAATTATCCTTGAACATGTGCTTTTAAAAAGAATATAACAAAATATTCTTGATGATACCGATAATGATGGAAATTATATAGGAACGAATGTTGATAGTAATAATGATAGAAATCAGTATGATTGATGGGCGTAAAGATTGAGTTAAAAGCCAACATGTAAGCATTAGGAAAACCTGCAAAGGTCGTAAAATCACAGATTTCCTCACCACTCCCATCAAAATAAGGCCAAAATATCGACAATATGATATATTCGCAGCTGTTTGCCAGTGGCAAGAAATTCGATAACTTTTTTTAGTAACGAATATTGTAAAATAAAATAGGAGCATAGTGTTTGTGCATATACCCATGTGTATTAAGGAAGTAATAACAAACAGAATCATACCAACCAGACCCTCAACTTTCTCTTAATCACGGAGGGTTATGCGACTGCAAAACTAGAGCATTTAGTCAGAAACAGGATGAATAGCATGAATGAAACATCCGAGATTTACATTCTAATCTCGGATGCAGCTTCTCCGGTAATTAAAGCATGATTTGTCAAAAACTTTTTTCATTAGCTTCCTCATGAAGCACGCCCAGTTTACTGTCAACAATGAACTTATCTCAAATAATCATTTGGTTTCTGTTGCCATAGTTTTAAGATCATATGAATACCTTGATCCACGATAATTTGGAGTCTATGAGAGCGTGTGTATGAAATCGAAGTGACTGTGTTCATAGTTATGCTAAGAAAGCTTTATTTAAACGGGAAAACAGGGGACGAAAATATCCCAAAATCCTGGAGACTCATTTCTGAATATCATTTTACATGAAATCAGCTGTTTATTTGTATCGTTTGATAAATTCATATATTAGTTCGAGGAGATAGTTTTTTCTTTAACTCAGTTGGAAATAAGCTATAGGATTTAATTGTAATAATTCCAATTCAGATGTGAAGATTCAGTCTCAGTACAAGTAATAGTTTAAATACTAAAAAGTGTCTTGCATATAAATTTCAAGGAAATTAAAACTTTGAAAAAATTAGGCTCTTTGTCAGAGTTGAAAGTATTCATTTTTTTTAGAGGTTGGTATGCAGGGATTAGTTGAAGAAGAATCTTACTTTTACGACTAACAAAGGAGAATTCTCACTATAAGGTGCCGGGTACCATTGGCTAAACCTTCAACTATTAGCAACAATTCCTTTCGTACACAAAGATTTTTTTATTTAATTATCCTAATTCACTTGCTTATTGGTTGTAAGTTACTTTTTTCACCTTTATGTCCTCTTTTCTTTTTCTCATATGAAAATTCCATTAATTGGAAGTCGATATCCTTTTTGGCATTGTTTTATTTTAAGTGTGTACTCATGTTCAACAACAACAACAATGTATAGTGCTTTATAATTTTCATTTGATTGTTGGTGCTTAGAGCAGTTTCGCTTTGAAATGCAAGTGAAGTTAGTTTTCAAGGTAAGATGCTGATGTTGGTGTCGTTTTTACATTCAAATAGTTTTCATTTTGTAGATCATAAAAGAAAAATAATAAAAATCCAAACACAAATTCGCGTGTTGAAAAAAGCCAATTGAAAATTTCTACACTAGCCCTAAGAAAATAACAAACTTTCGTAAAAAACAATAATGAGATTCGTAATTTTTTCCTAATTAAGCCAAAAAATATAAACCTCTTTTCCAAAGGTACGTAATTTAACGCCAATTATTTATCAGCTGCTGCGCAATGAAACTTTTGGAAAAATACGAATAATTAAGTCTATTATATCGTTGCATTTTTTGTCATCTGTTTTATTTTGATGATATTGGCAATCATAATTAGTTCAGCGTCATTTTATAGAATATTTCACAAAAAAGAAAAATTATAAAAATTTAAAATTCTATGTATAGGGCTAAAGTTAGATAAAACATAAAACACTGAG
>NC_090727.1:5605560-5645560 GCF_036898095.1 Palaemon carinicauda | reverse complement strand
AAAAGTTGAAATACTATACTCGGAGTCTTTTTTTTTTTTTTTTTTTAATTGACAATTTCAGATAGAATTTGGATCAGAAGGGGGAAATCTCCGTTGTAGAAAGTGAAGTAAAGGAGATGTTGGAAAGCAAGATTGAAAATAGGAAGCGGAAGTGGATATAGACTTGAAAGCTTAAAAGAATACAGTGGTCCACTTGAGGTGCACTGACCTCTCAACATTCCTAAAAAAAATTCCATCTACTAATATTAAGGAGCGAAAATGAAAAGAACTTTTGTTAGTACCAAACTCGAGATATGATTCTAATGATTACTTAGCCTGTTTCTGTTATATCTTTTTCCCAAAAGTTTTCCTCCATTCAAGGTAACAAAAGGTCACTTGGATTCTCGTTAATTAAAACAAATATCTATTACTTTTGCCTTTAAATGAAACCGATTAAAATAACTGAAGTCAGTCTCGATTCTGAATTGTTTATGATGAAAACATCCTAATGTTACTGATGGATATTTCTTTCCGACTGAGACTGCTTGTCTTATGCCATCCGGTGTAACTGTTTGGTTTCCCCCCGTCCGAAATTCTCCCCGGGGGAAATATGGCCAAGGATATATATCCCCCCGGGGGAACTTTGTCCCAGGATAATATTCCCCTCTCTGGGCCAAGATTCCCCCTTTGCTTGGTGGAGGTAATCATTATCCTTTTTTTTTTTCGTTTGTCATGGGAATCAAATTCAATGGGATTTCATAGAAAAGCTGCACAAATTGCAAGATAATGAAAGGTTACATTTAGGCAATAAATTGAGGTCACAAAATATTGCTTGGATAAAAAAGATCAATGAATTTTAAGTGTGCTACTCAGTTTCATGGTAAACCCGTATCAAACACCATGCAATATTGCTTAGAAAACAAGCTTGCTGATTCGAAGCATGTGAGGGAACAATCAAATTCTTTAGTATATATATCCTCAATTCAAAAAATTTGTGCAGACGTAACTTTATATCTCCAAATGAAAAAAAAAAAAAAAAAAAAAAAAAAGGAGCCTGTTTGTTGAAAGAATTTAGGATGAAGGCTGATATTAGGATAGTCCAAGGGGTTGTGACCCCGACTAGGGGCTGTGACCTGGGAAGGGGGTCCGGGGGCTTGCTCCCGGCTAGGGTTTGTGACCTGGGAACTACTAGGTTAGGTTAGGTGGGTTTGTTAGGTTCTGTACCCTTTTACAAATCTCAAATGTGTTAAATAATCATGTTTGGCCTATGTTCAGCCACTTACATGATCCATATGTTTTACCAACTGGTTATCTTGTTCTTGTTTAGCATTTCTGACCATTATTTTTGCTGTAAATCACTCGTTTATGACATTTCTTCCATTTTCAGGTATATTTACATAAACTAATTGGGAATCAAGAAAAAACGTCCTCAGGATGCTTATAATCATGGTCAATAATATAAAAATTTTACTTTGAAAATTGCATAAGTTTTACACTTAAACCGTAACAATCATTGAAGTGTCAAACCTGTATTAATGCTTTGACTAGTGCTGATATTACAACGGCTCTTTGCATTCTTTGATTAAATTGAAAACTAAAGGTGTTCTGATAGCAATTGGCAGTGATACGCACATGTAGTTCATTTATTTCCTTATTTCCTTTCCTCACTAGGCTATTTTCCCTATTGGAACTCTTCCACTGCTACTTTTGTAATTATTAGGGACCCATTCGGTTATATCTTATGAGAGAGAGAGAGAGAGAGAGAGAGAGAGAGAGAGAGAGAGAGAGAGAGGAGAGAGAGAGAGAGAGAGAGAGTCTAGTTGCTGACTGTATTAACTGAAGGCAAATAATTCCTCAAGACAAATTGAATACTGACATAATATGACTTGTCATTCCTTAAATTGATCAGTCGAGGCAGAAGCGATAATGAATAATGAGGGAATGAGGACACATGACGAATTTAAATAACCATCACAGACACACACACACATTATTATCACAGAAATATCCAGACAAGGGGAGTCTGCACTAGGGCATAATTATGAAACCACAAAGATCATTTTAATATCTTTTTAAGTTTTCAATCAACTTTTTAATCCGCGAAATGTGAGGTTTACTTACCTAGATAGAGATGTATGTAAAGGCAATCAATTCTTACTACTTTCCTCTCCCTTCGTTTAATATTTATCATTGTTTCTTCTTATTCCCCTTCTTTCAATCCCTATCTTTTCCTTCATCCCAATTCTTTCGCAACTGCAGTAATTTCATTACCACCCAAACCAGCTGATTGACAGGAGGCCTTCTCCTCCACCCCCCCCCCCCCCCCAGACCGTAGGAAAAAGCGAGCCAATATTCCCAGGACCGAACTCAGGGGAAAGAATTGGGATACAGGAAACGATAGGGATGGAAAGAAGGGGAATAAGAAGAAACAATGATAAATATCGGTCAAAGAAAGAGGAAAGTAATAAGAATTTACTGCCTTTCCGTACTTCTCTATCTCGGTTAGTAAACCTCAATTTTCGCGGATTAAAAAGTTGATTGAGAATGTCCGATCGCCAATTTAAAAAGATATTACAATGATCTTTGTGGTTTCGTAATTTGGGTCGTATTGAAAACCTCCTTGTCTGGTAATTTCAAAGAATAATAGTGTATATGTGTGTGTCTGTCTGTCTGTGATGGTTATTTAAATTCGTCTTGTGTCCTCATTCCCTCATTATTCATTATCGCTTCTGCGACAACTGATCAATTTAAGTAATGACAAGTCATGTTATGTCAGTATTCAATTTGTCTTGAGGAATTATTTGCCTTCAGTTAATTCAGTCAGCAACTAGACTCTCTCTCTCTCTCTCTCTCTCTCTCTCTCTCTCTCTCTCTCTCTCTCTCTATATATATATATATATATTTATATATATATATATATATATATATATAAGGTAAACGAGGACATTAAATAGATATACAAAGAATAACCGAATGGGTCCCTAGTTATCGCAAAACCAGCAGGGAAAGGAAGAGAAAACGATGGATTGACGAACTAAGAAAATTTGTGGGTATAAACTGGCATAGAAAGACCATAAAAAGACGCGAATTGAAAAAAAGTCCGAGGCCTTTGTTCTGCAGTGGACTAATATTAGCTGAAATATATATATATATATATATATATATACAGAGAGAGAGAGAGAGAGAGAGAGAGAGAGAGAGAGAGAGAGAGCATTCTTTTCATATTTCATTTCCTTTTATTCACAGTAGAGATGAATGAACGTTACTGTCTGTGAATAAACGGAAATGAAATATGAAAAGAATGCTCCTCTCTCTCTCTCTCTCTCTCTCTCTCTCTCTCTCTCTCTCTCTCTATTACACCGTCCATTAGAATATGATAGAGTTTTCCATAATTGGAGTGAACACGAACGAAGAATTAAGGAATGAAATCCTCGGAAAAGAACAAAATCGTCTTCAGCATAAAATTTCTCCTATTTTCCTCCGGAAACACTTTGAAGATTCCTACAAGAGAGAGAGAGAGAGAGAGAGAGGAGAGAGAGAGAGAGAGAGAGAGAGAGAGATAGATATTTGAGATTCCTTATTCTTCCGATTATTTCCATAATTGTTAACACGAATACAAAGTAAATTCATACGGAAGGCGAACATACATTCTGGGAATGAACAAAGATGAAATAGAATGCTTCCAGAACGGTCTTCAGAGGGTGAGATTTGCCTCGGAAGCGTCTTAGCTGATATATGTTACGATTCGCACAGAAAGAAGACTATGAATAAATCTTTCCTTTGTTATGTTTTTTTTTCTAATTCCTTTCTGTACATATTTATCTTGTGGATTCTCTCTCTCTCTCTCTCTCTCTCTCTCTCTCTCTCTCTCTCTCTCTCTCTCCTTCATACCTGAAGACATTTAGACTTCACTTGAAGCCAAAAGAAGAATTTATTGAATTCTACTGGCTTCTCTCTCTCTCTCTCTCTCTCTCTCTTACACCGGCCATTAGAATATGATAGATTTTCCATAATTTGAGTGTAACTGCATTCTCTTATGAAGACTTCGTCATTTTTTTCTCTTAAGTCAGAAACCAGTTTAGGATTTCCAAGAGAGAGAGAGAGAGAGAGAGAGAGAGAGAGAGAGAGAGAGAGAGAATGAGAATATGTATGCGTCGAAAGAATGCAATTCTTCTCTGAAGACTTTCGAAGAATACCTCCGGATCTCCGGAGACCGCATTCTCTTATGAAGACTTCATTTTCTTTTTCTTAAAACTAAGCCTGATACAGGAGCTCTATATCGTTGGCCTGGCGGGGCTCTCCCCTTCCCGGGTGGGAGGGGAGGGCGGCCCCAGCTCCCGCTGGCGCTGGGCGGTTGCCCCCCACCCCCCGCCCCCCAGCTGGCGCTGGGCGGCTGCCCCGTCCCCCAGCTAGCGCTGGGCGGCTCCCCCCCCCCTGGCGCTGGGCGGCTCCCCCCCCCCAGCGCTGGCTGGCTTCCCCCCCCCCCCCGCTGGCGCTGGGCGGCTGCCCCCCCCCCCAGCGCTGGCCGGCTGCGCCCCCTCCCCCGGTGCTGGGCGGATGCCCCCCCCCCCTCCCCGCTAGCGCTGGGCGGCTGCCCATCCCCCCCCCCCCGGCGCTGGGCGGCTGCCCATCCCCCACGGCGCTGGGCGGATGCCCCCCCCCCTCCCCGCTAGCGCTGGCCGGCTGCCCATCCCCCCCACCCGCCTGGCGCTTGGCACCCCCCCCCGGCGCTGGGCATTCCCCCCCTCCCCGCTATCGCTGGGCGGCTGCCCAATCCCCCCCCCCCCCCCCGCCTGGCGTTGAAAGGTCCCCCCCCCTCCCCGCTGGAGCTGTGTGGCTCCCCCCGACCCCCGCTGGCGCTGTGAGGCTCCCCCCGACCCCCGCTGGCGCTGTGAGGCTCCCCCCGCCCCCCGCTGTGAGGCTCCCCCCTCCGCTGACATGACATTTTTATATTAAAATAATACATATGAAAAGAAGATGTATCTAATTAACACTAGTATTATAAGGCAGAATAATTTCCCTTAATGTATATAAACAGCTTTTATTTCATAAGAAAAAATAACCATATAAAAATTAAGAACAAAGTTATATGACTTACGAAACGTAATTTCCTTTGATATTTTTATATAGTATTTTTTAATACAAAAGATTTTCTGATATGAAGTCCTTGAAAAACCTAACTTTTATAGCTGAAAACTAACGCCAAATTCGATTTTTCCGAGGATTTCTGTATATTCCATCGAGAATCAACACTTTACAAGATACTTTCAGTTTTTTTATTGTTATTCTAATAAAAGATAGTTAATCAGATTTTTATAAATATGTCGGACTCAGAATTCTTGTGAAAATAAAATTCATTTAACTCCTCACTAGTCTACTTATATTACGCAATTTTTCTAAGCTTTGTTCTACATATTACTCGTTTTTCCGTCGAATTGTCGTTTATACTAATTGTCATTTCGACCAGTTGGTCTTTCGCCTAATTGTTTTCGACGAGTTAGCTTTTGAACAGTTGTCTTGCGGCAAACAGTCGGCAAACCCCCCCCCCCCCCTCTCTCTCTCTCTCTCTCTCTCTCTCTCTCTCTCTCTCTCTCTCTCTCTCTCTCTCACACATTCTTGCACACGCATTTATCGCAATAAATACATTTTAGTGAACACAACGCTGTGATGACCATCAAATCCAACCTTATCTTCGCTACATTTGGCGTTTTATTAAAGGGTAACTCTATAAAACCTTTTTAATTCTCTTTAATTATCGGCGAGCTAGTGCAAATTAGATTCTAAAATCTATGTTTCTTGAATATTCAGGTATATAATGTATTCCTTCAAGACATGTTAGACTGCAGAAATTTTATTGCAAGGTAAATGGGATAAGAACGAATTAAGCAGAATAGTAACGAGCTAAAATTATTTGGAAAAAATCAAAATAAAAAAAAAACGGTGACACTGTTATTGATTTTTAATCTTCAATACTACTGTATTTCACTAAAATGTGAATATGTGGAGCAAAATAAATCTGCTTCTAAAAATACACTGCTATCTTGAACAATAAAAAGCGTTGTATTCAGTAATAAATCTAAATGTATTCTAGTGGAGAGTAAATACGAGATAATATATGAAATCCAACAATAAAAACAACCGCCACAATAAAAATAACAATACTAATTTTAACTATTATTTTGTTAGATATTAGCATCATCATGAAGGATTACACAATAAAATAGCATATTACGAGGAAGAATTGATATATCAGCTAGAATCCTAAGTTTTTTGTTCCATAATTTGCTTAGATACCAAACATTTCCTACAGTAATAGTTTACCACCATTGCCTTTCTTTCCGCTAGACCACTTCCTTGATCAACCTCCTTAGCACCCTCACGAGGCATTGCTTGGAAGGTCGGGAAAAATATTCTACAATATTTTGATTAATCCTCATCTGAAGACAACTGGCAGGCAAATCTTCCAGAAAATGACGTATGCATATCCTTTATTGTTGGATTATCAATAATTATTCCAAACTTATCTAATTACGGGTTTCATATGTTTGTGTGTAAGAGTGTCGCATATGATTTCATCTGGATAGACAAAACCAAGTCTTAATGGCATGCTCATGGTTTATAAAAAGCTTAAAATTTTTCTTATTCCACCGTTTGGTACTGAGCTTGACTGATGAAAATAAAAGCTAGAAAGCTTTATTGCACAACGAGTGAAAAGAGTCATCTCCCAAAAAAATACACTCGTCAAAACTTTACGGAAGTGAGATATATATGCATAAACATCATGCTAATTAGTCGAGATATTCAGCGGCATGACTGAGGGCAACAGCGAGTCCATTTAGACAGCATGAATTGCTATAGGCTTAATGCGCTTAAAAAGCTCCGTCAACGATAATCCCCACTTCGCGTTTCCGTGGAAGGCTAATCGAATCAGCAGCGGTCGAACTAAGACCCAATGTCATGCAGTAGTTGGAGGAAGGAGAGACAGAAAGAATACTCACAAAAATTAGAAAGGGTTTATGATCTGCTGAAACTCCTTTGAAAATTACATTTGGGAAAGGAGGAAGGTAAGTGGAAATCTATCGTTGACTGAAGGATTCATTAAGAGAATAATGGTGCTGGAAAAGGGAAGAAAGAAGTAACAAAGAAAAACATGAGAAAACCTTCACCAGACACAGGTGCATTGTTTTTGTCTGGGAAATGACATGAAATGAAATTGCATTTCATAGAATGATAGCAACATTGATGCAAAGGGAGGGAGAGAATCCGCAAATAGAATGGGGCACTTAGTTATAACCGCTTTTTGAAGGATCCACTGAAATTTCATATCCTAAGAATTAGAGAACCATATTGTATGCGAAATATTATAGATAGTATTATATTCAGTCATGTACATAGGAATATGTAAGCATATAGGAAGGAAGAGAGAGAGAGAGGAGAGAGAGAGAGAGAGAGAGAGAGAGAGAGAGAGCTGCATCGCGTATCCATGACAAACACTGAACCTTAACATGAAATGACACTGCTGCTTTTAAATAATACAACTTTTATTATTAGATTTAATAGAGAATGTGAACAATTTAAATGTTTTATTAAAAGATAAGATAATCTTAGTAACCAATACTATTGGAATTCTCCCCTTGTTCCGATTCGCACCTTTTTCATATACTCGTCTCTATTTCGATAAGCATCACTACGAACTCATTGTAGAAAGCTGAGATGAGAGAGAGAGAGAGAGAGAGAGAGAGAGAGAGAGAGAGAGAGAGAGAGATACTTCAACTGGGTGTAACTGCTAATTAACAACCGAACTTTGAACAGTTCTTTTTATCCTGACTGGTTAATGGTAATAAAAATAATTGTCTCGACCCTTGTTTTCGCCAAACGTGTTTTTCTCCAACTTCTACAAAAGGTTTGATAGTAGAAAACTTTCAAAAGGATTTGTAATGATCCAGTTCGCAAAAAGTTATGAGTAGTATAGCTCGCTATATTGGAGAACATAGTAAAATATGGGATAAACGTTCTTAAGAACAGATAAACACTTACAAACAAATAAAACGGTAGAGATGAAACTAAAATCATGAAAATTCTAAAAAAAAAAAAAAAAAAAACTCACACGCTTATTTAATTTAGCCAGTAAATGTTAATGAGGCGACTATACTATGCATTAAGGATATGTTTTTTGAACTCTAACGTTTCCGGTTCTCCTCTTTATAATTATAACTGAAGTCGTAAGTTGGTGTCATCTCTTGGAATTTTTAATGAACACTTTTGGAGAAATATTAAACTTCAATTTCGATGAATATTTACATTATTCACTCAACTCATATTCTAGAAGTATTTTAATTTTTTTTGTAAATTTTAACGATTTTTCCTATATTACAGTATATACTGATATTGAACATAGCACTGTTCGAAACGTCTCGTAATAAATTACGGCCTTTATGAGGACCATACGGTATGCCGTTTTATATTAATATATATATTTTGTGAATAACCATAATTTTCTTTTAGCTTCATTCTAAGAGCGAAGTTTTTTCAAAATGAATGAAATTAATAAAGGAGAATTTCCCTTCCATCTAATTTTTTCATAATTTTTAATTATTTTTAGGTTTTGTTCTTTATAATGAGTTTTTCGACGATTTGTCGTTACACTAATTATCAGTTCGACCAGTTGTTTTTGACGAATTGGCTTTCGGCAAACGGTCTGCATACCATGATATATATATCATTATGTATACCTCCAAGTGCTCTTTAAATAAATCTATTATTAATATGAATATGATATGACTAACTACTGTATGATAATCTAAATAATCCCAAAACACTAATGGTAGACAGCAAGAAACGTTCGAGTAAAATGATCCAATAAAATTCATACGACAGCCAACTAAAAGAAAGGAAGATGGAATGGAGTTAAAGTAGAAGGATACAAAGCAAGTGCAGTTAAGGGCCAAAGCAACGCTGCAAAGCCACCTTAGTAGTGCCTACAGTGCATCGCGTGAAATAACTAATGTCACGATCCCCTACGAAGGTAGTTTGTATCAGGCTTTCGTGAAATATTGCAACCAGAAGACTGATCAATCAGTTTTTACAGACTAACGAGCCCGATATACTACAAACTGTTTAAGAACACACTGAACCCTCCCATTCAAGTGACCACATAGTACTGTTCGATGGCCCAGTCAGCCAGACGCTATATTTATGAAAGGTCTGTTGTGTATTAAACACCCAAATAGACCTGTACTAACGCTTCCCTACATTAGTAGATAATCGGCGAAACTTTGGTTGAGGCTTCTTTATCTTGATAATGAATTTAAAATACATAGGTATCGAAGATACTGTTCCTTAATGAACCTGGTCATGTGGTCTATTACGTTCGGAGTCAAGATGTTCACCATTATAGTGAGCTGAAACACTTTATAAAAAGTGATTACTGGACACGTTGCCGAAAATCACTATTTAAATTTATTGAAGGGTATACTCTTATTTTCTGGCGGTAACTTCCATTGACGAACGAATACAACACGAGAAAAGTGTTAAAAAGAGAATGAATATGAAATGTCAACCTCATTGAATTGACTCAATTAGCAAAATACTAAAAAAACCTCTATAATCATCAAATACGATGACAGTAATCCTTAAAAATTAAAACGACCTCATGTTAACTTAACCTTACCTTCCGTAGTTATCTTCATGTCCACAATTAAAATTGGTTGCACACTTACCTGTAAAGAAAATAAATTTCAAATCAATAACCGAATGTATTCTATTAACAACAAATAAGTCAAATTATTTTACCCAATTGTGCATTATGTACAGTCATAAACAGCGGAAATATGCTCAACAATGCAATGACTGGATTAACATTAGTCTACACTGTCTAGTATCCAAAAAATTATTTTTTTTCTGTTTTTGAGCAAAATACTATCCAAAACAGCAGGACCCGTATCGAAATACTTTTCAGATAATTATTCAGAAACTTTCATTTCGATCTCTTTTTATTTAATTACGACAAAGTAAAAATATTCAGCTTCTAAATATCATCAAAATCCGCAAACTAGCAAGAAAAACCTTTTGAACATATTAAAAACAGCATTGATAAATGAGTGAAATAAAAAATATTTTTATGCACGTTTTTCGAAGCATTTAATTACGTACAATATGGTTCACGGCACATGTAATTCATACATTTAGGCTTAAGTAATTTACAAATGACGAATTCTTATCTGTAGCAAGTTACAGAAAATTTAGTGCTGGGATCAATTGAATAAACCCTTTTGATATATTTCTATTGGCATATTGTAGAAATTTAAAGATATCTGGTTAAACTTTTCAAAGATAATTTGATGAACCTTCCCGCTAAATGCAAATTAAGCCATAAAGAGATCGTTGTACTGTCGCACTGCATGCACAAATAGGCAATGATTATGAACAAAACGACCAACAATGATAATAATATCGAATGATTATAACCTTTCCTATCGTATTTAATATAAAATGACCTACTATTTCCATAAATGGGAAATCCAATCAACAATAAAGTTTTTGAGTATGACAATCATTATGGTTCATGAGTCGACAGGAAATGGACGGTTCTGCAAATTTTTTTGTCCAATATTTTCTCTCTCCTTTCCTCTGTTTAGTAAAACTCAGGCTACAAAACTTTGTGATTTCATGGCAATGTTTGGTTAGATCAGGATTGAATCATTAACATAATGAAAAAGAATAAAGGTTTTCAATAATATACTAGTCGTTTTTAAGTATTTATCTATCTATATATATATATATCGATAGATAGATAAATATATATATATATATATATATATGTGTGTGTATATATATATATATATATATACTGTATATATCTATAGACATATATATATATATATATATATTATATATTATATATTATATATATACATACATATATATACATATATATACAAATATATACACACATACATATATATATACATACACATATATATATATACATACATATACATATACATATATATATATATATATACAAACATTTATATATATATATATATATATATAAATATAAATGTATATTATATATATATATATATATATAATATATATATATATATATATATAATATATATATATATATATATATACACATATATATACATATATACCTCTTCTTTCACTACATCTCCTCCCTCCGTTTCTCTTTCCGGGCGACCCCTCCACCTCATTCTACTTTTCTATTCTCTCTCTCTCTCTCTCTCTCTCTCTCTCTCTCTCTCCTCCATTACCTGTCTCTCCTTCTAAGCTTGTCCTCTTTTCTTTCTTTTTTTGGTACTCTTTTCTCCCTACCTTGTTCCATCTCTCTCTTTCTCTTTCTTATTTTCCTACCTATTCTTCCCACGCCATCCTCATTCCTCCTACGACCAACAGATTTAATACAACATATATTTGGCAGTGAAAATTTCATCTCGACTAATTCTTGACTCCAATTTACTGTTTTGTGCATGTCAGTGTCGAGGACCACGGTAGATGTGACTAAATATTAATACATAATCCGACTATAAATCAATCTGTCGAAAGAAGCCTTTCAAATCCATCTATTTCTGTGAACCGCTTATTTCAGGAGGAATTAATAGGCGTCTGTGGTGAGCCTTTAGCAGCCTTTTGTTTCTCATTCCTTGCCATCGGCTGTCCAATATATTTTATCAAGTAGCTGTACATTACACAATATAATTTTTTTTACTAGACCTGACCTTATTGCTGTTTCCAAAGAATCCACCACCAAAAGCACATACTCCTGTCACCCAAAAAAATCATAATATAATTTTGTATAATACACACTACCTTTTCCACCTTTGTGTTTGTAATCCTAATCCGCTTTTTATCCATCTTTTATCACCCTAATCTCCGTCTTCATTATGAAAGTCACAATTTTCCTCCAACCAGATACTTGAGATATACATTCAGCAACTCTTCTTATTGTTACATCCATCAATGTTCTATCTACTCTAAGAACTAATAGCTTGATAAACAGTCGACTCACAGTTTTACTTTAAAACTATATTTCTGAATATTACTCAACAGAAACAGTCAAACCCTTAGCAACAGATTTTCGCAAAATTCACTCCATTTGTATGAAATCTAATTTCTCGAGAACTTCTCTTCCCACCTGTTTTCTCCATCATAGTCAGGGAGCCAAAGACCATTTTTGGACAAAACCTGACACAGCGTGTTGTAAAAGGTTGTGGGGTATTTTGGAAAGGGGAGACCTTCATGTACATCATCCAGGTACACAACCTTGCAAACGAGCTGCTGGATTCGAATAGTAGGCATTTGAAATAAGAGTACCTAAAATGCGCGAATTTCCAAAAATGTGAATTTCCAATTTATATGATGTCTGCTTATCATTGTTTGTTGTATGTTTACTTAAGTTACTTACTTTGCATTTTCTTCAATGTAATGGTAATCATTATTATTATTATTATAATTTCGTTAATTATCATTGATTATTATAATTCTGGTATTTCTCTTTTCCAGGTATCATGGCGGAGAGTCAGAAACAAAAGCGCCAGATATGTGAGAATACTGACTACAACAAATGCATCATCTGCCAGCTGTCCAACAATTGTCTTCTGTCAGACTAAAACACATACAACGCGAGACAAGATGAGGTCGCCAAGCGCCTATTGCCTATCATTAGCAATAAATCATGGCTTGAGAGAGAAACTCCGAAATGGCATGAAAAATACAGAACTAGTACAACAAGACATAAGTTACAGACTTACTGAGAGGAAACGGTTGTCGTTGTATGGCTCCTACAGTTCGAAAACAGAATCTTTGATGAAGACCGATGAATGTGTTGCATCATCCACCAGAGCTCGCACAGAATCATTTGAGATAAAACAAAAATAATTTGCGTGATATGTGGAAACAGATGGCACCGTAACAAGGAACCACAAACAAAAGTATCAACAGATCAAAGTAATAAATTCATACTTGACAAGGCCACGAAGCTCAACAGACAAGACGTCTGTTCACGATTATTTGGGTTTAGATATATGGTAACCATAGACATCTGCTACCATATACCTTGCATGAATAATTTTAAAGTTCAACATTTGACGGAAAATAAAAACATTGTCATCCCAAATGCTCATGATGAATGCTTGTGGACAAGCTGGAGGTCAGGTTATTAGAAAACTACGAGAGGTTCCTTATCAAGACCCTAAGAAATGACTTTGTTACGAAGGAGTGTAAACAAAAGATTCCTATCGATCAACCACCCTCAAGACCAAGCTACAAGCCTATTTTGGATCAAGGGTGTCTATTTTAGAACAGTCCTATGGAGCGGGCTTTATATGCACTTCCAATGTTCATCTTGGTGATGCACTTGAAAAACTTCATAATTTGGAGAAAAACAGTGTAACTGCCTGGAAACAAAGAAGTCTGACCCAAGCAGCCAAAATACTAAGAGAAGATGCCAAATTATGTAAAATGAAAGAAAATCTGTCCAATTCAACAGAAGTTTCAATCGAAGTTGCTTCGGAAATGGTTCCTGATACATTCTACAACTTCATTGCAAACCTGCTGATAGATGTCCAACTCCGGGTTACTGGCATACAAGAGGGGCAAAATAGAGTATCAGTTGATGAAACAACGCACAAACGAGTCATCGTAATATGCCAACATTTACTACAGCACATCGTTGGAGTCGTGACACCTCCGGCCGTAGGGAATTCGTATCACCTTTATAACCAACAGGTGACTTGCTATATTGGCTGCAAATGCACCAGTTCTACCTACAGACAGGAGCTCATACAACAAGTGTCTAAAGGAGGTCGATATTTCTCTCTGTCGCCAATACATTATGCTACAACATAGAAGTATATGCATCAACAATTAACCTTTCATACATATAATATAAATTAATATCAACACAAAAATAGTACTCTCTAAAAACTCCAAGCATTGTAGCAATAAAATATAACTTCGGCTGAATTTTTTTTACCTAAGGGTAGGGTCAAACAAACATTAATTCCATCACTCCCGTAGTTGATCTCCCAGGTTGTGCAGTCAAATGTTATTGCATAAGTGTGGTAGAAACAAAAAAAAAAACCTTTTACAATAGTACGTGTCTGTCAAACCCGGCTGGCTGCCCGAGTATCAATTGGCCCTTGCTGTAGCTTGTTAAGAATAGGCAGAGTTTCGCCAAATCTCTTACCCTTCACACCTTACCATACTTATGGGCTCTCTTGTGGGAAAATGCTAATTTTGCCATACTGTAATGTAGACTTAATCTAAATCAACTTACAAGATTATTTCGTAGAACGTGGCGTAGAGACAAAATCTAATGAATATGAGTTAAGAGTATTGGTGAAAATGGCTAAGAAAGGAGAGCTGACTGATTGCAATAATTATATAGGTATCACACTTACACCAGTATGCTTATTCTAAAGAGACTAGAGGGAAAGATTGATGAAAAGCTGAGAGATGAACAAGAAGGATTTAGAAAAGGTAGAAGTTGGCATGACCAAATTTTCATTTTGAGACATGTTGTACAGCAATGCGTAGACTATAAAAATCCACTTTTGATGGCATTTGCTGACTATGAAAAAGCCTTTGATAGTATGCACCAGCCAGTTTTGTGGGAAGCTCAGCGTTATTATGGAATTCCTCTTAAATATGATTACGTCTGTTCATGCGCATAACAAGTGCAAAGTCAATGTTAGTGGAGT
Source organism: Palaemon carinicauda (assembly GCF_036898095.1). Taxonomy (NCBI): domain Eukaryota; kingdom Metazoa; phylum Arthropoda; class Malacostraca; order Decapoda; family Palaemonidae; genus Palaemon; species Palaemon carinicauda. Next base: position 5,630,855 of record NC_090727.1, on the reverse strand, counting down.
CCTATCAAAGTAATTTCCAGTGAACAGCAAAGTACTCCAAGGGAATGTGTTGTCACTTATGTTGTTGGTTATCCTCCTCATAAATTTTGTAATATATAGAATAGTTGGAGATGGTGGAGAAGGATGCGGCTGTATTGGTAATAGGAAATTGGTTGACCTAGAGTATACTGATGATGCTGTCCTTATTAGCAGAGCACCACAAGATTTTCAATATTTCCCTACCAGAATGCATGAAATATCACCGGGGGTTGGGCTCAAAATAAATAGAGGAAAGACAGAGATGGTGATAACATAATATGCAACGGAAGATAAAATATCATTTGAAGTAGAAAGGATTAATGGGGTAGAATCATTCAGGTATTTAGGATTGATTGATTAATTATCAGTTATCTAGCATCCTGACTAAGTATTTACGAACTATGATTTCTAATGCAGGGTCTTTGAAATTGGAGTTTAATAAAAGAGTGAAAAAATCAAATTAGACAATGGCTAGGTCAAGTAAAATTTAGAAATCAAACCGACTGAAATTACATATAAAAATCAGGATATATATCAGTTTAATGAGATCTGTATTACAGTTTGAACAAGTCATGCTATGACAATGAAACAATCTTCAACAGATTTAGTAGATTTGAGATCAAAGCCCTCAGAAGAATATTGGGAGTTAAACGGCAGAATAGGATTAGATATGAAACTATAAGAGACATTACTCGAGGGCCATATGTGGATGACATCATGGTGAGGGGTAGATGGAGATGGTTTGGGCATGTTCTTCGCCCTTCCCAAGAGAGACTAGTTCACCACACGTTTAAATGGCCTTCACATGGCACAAGGAGAGTTGGACAAGGAGAGTTGGAAGACCCAGGCCTACATGGCTGAGGACTTTGAGACCTAAAATCAGAAATGAGGAATGGAGAAGTATTGAATGAAAAGCTCAAGACAAAGGCGACTGGCAAAATTTAATCGAGGTCCTTTCCGTTAATAGGCGTCGGAGGTGATGATGATGGTGATAAAATAAACTACAATATCCCATCCTCACAATCTTCGAGGCAATAAAAAGACCTACAATTTCCTGTACCAGACATAACAAGACCTACCATTCCCTGACCTATTATCTAAGTAAGCCAACACAATACAAAATTTCATTATTTCCGGTCCTTCTACTTTCATACATCTGTACCTGCATTCAAAACAACATATCTATACATTTTGTTTCTTCCCTGGTATTTTAAAAGTTCATGGTATGGAATACTTACTGTAACTTATAGTTTAGTTGATTATTTCCATAATGAGTATCACAAATGCTATAACTTCCAACTTCAATACCATTTAAGAATAAAAATGTGGTAGCAGATAGGCATAACAATAATGGTTTCCCAACCAATTAAGGAACACGTTACCCACTCAAGGGTATGAAAACTAATAATCGTTGTACTTCTCTGCTACTTTGTGCCAAACATATCCACAAACTTTTAATAAAATATTAATTTATTCCTTCTCCATCAAATTCTCATTTAGATTAATGCAAATCTTCATGGAATGCCCCAAGGAATCTTATAAGAACAAGATTTTAACGTTTCCCCAGCTCGACTTTTATCACTGTGCTCGAGGATACATTTTGGAAGGGAAGATAAAAAGGATAGTGGAAGACTGGAGCGAAGGAAAAGAAGAACGAAAGTAGATAATAAAGGCAGAGAGTGAAATTGGATCAGAGCCAAAGAGATTCAGAAAGAAAACGAGGAGCTGATTAGGAAAATAAAAAGTAGAAAAGAAAGATGAATGTTCAGAAGAAATTAAAATACAAATAGATAAGCAAGACTAAATAAAAAGTGGTGAATATCAAAAGTAAAAATTAGAAAAATAAAAGAAATAAGAATGTAGAATAAAAGACAACAGGAAGAAAAACGAAAGGGGGTCAAAGAAATGAACAGAAAAGATCTGAAGAAAAAAAATATCTGGGAAATGGGAGACTAGGGGGGAAAAATAAAAGAAAGAGAAAAGATTACATTCTAAGATAAGAAACACAAAAAAGCAAAAACGGAATGCAGGAAGGGGCCGAAAATGGAATGTTAAAGGAAAATTCAAAGATAAAGGGTTGGGGTGGCCGATCTGCAGCCTCACCACCCTTGTGAGCTGAGGATTGGGGGGGGGGGGGGTTTGGGGGAGGAGCCTATAGGGCTATCTTCTGAGCCATCAGCAGCCATTGCCTGGCCCTCCCTAATCCAGGCTCAGATGGAGAGGGGGCTTGGGCACTGATCATGTGTGTATATGGTCAGTCTCTAGGGCATTGTCCTATTCAATGTCATTGTCCTTTGCCCCTGGCATTCATGAGCGGCCTTTAAACCTTTGAAGGAAACTTCAGCCACATGGGTGATTACGCGTTAGTTGTGCTCTGTTGACCTAGTCTGTGTATGATGTTAATACAGTTGCTATCAATCAACTATGGTGAATCACAGATATGGGAAAGATAGAGGTATGAGGCTATTAATAAGCCAAAAACACCCTTTTCCATACTGAATTCGCTCTGCCACTGAAATTATTCTTTTAATTACTTCTGCACGGCCAAGGATTCGAACCTTAGCACCGAATAGAAATAAAGGTAGATTTATAATTAAAACAAAAATCAACCCATTCCCACCATTAAATATATATAAATATATATATATATATATATATATATATATATATATATATATATATATATATATATATATATATATATATATATATATATATATATATATACAATATATAATATATATATATATATATAATATATATATATATATATATATACAATATATAAATATAAATATATATATATATATATATATATATATATATATATATTATATATATATATATATATATATATACATATATATATATATATATATATATATTCTTAATAGCAACAACTATAGCAGATAAGATTCATGGTTTTCTGCATAATTTAGAGGGATAGGGCTATCAACCCCATTGTTTCCTTAATCCAGCTGTTATCCCTTATACCTATAGTCTTCCAACATACGTAATTTACTGATTAGTTCAAGAAGCAGAATGGGTTTTGCCCGACTAAACCCAAATCTAACCAACTTTAGATGGAAATAGAGTTCGGCTCTATCGCCGGTAAGATAAACAGGCTGGATACAGAGCAGAGACGACACACACACACACAAACAAACATAATCCATCTCCACCATCTAATGTTCTTTACATTACAAAATCCTTGAGGAGAATAAAAGCATAGTTGACAACAAATTCCCTTGGAGTACTCCACTGGTTACTAGAAATTCATTTGATAGGACTCCACTCACATTAACCTTGCACTTGCTACGCTCCCGGACAGACTTAATCAAATTTACATATCTAAGAGGAATTCCATAATACCGCAGGACTCTCCACAAAACTGGCCGATGTACACTATCAAAATCTTTTTAATTGTCTACAAATGCCATCAAAAGTGGATTTCTATTTTCTTTAATCATCTGCTCTTCATCTCGTAAAAGTCTCTAAGACTGCAAATCGATTCCTACATTCAATTGCAAGTGTTTCTCAGTGCTCTTCTTCTCGGAGCTTAGTTGTATCAAACCTTGGTATTCTATCTACCTTTCTGTTGGGTGCTTTCAGTTTTAATTTCAGTGTGGCAATGAGGAGTAGGTGATCCCTACCAATATTTGCACCTCTATAGCTTCTTACATTTCTCAGAGTCCTCCTTCTCTCCTTATTAATGGCAATGTGATCCATTTGATTTTTGTAATGGCCACATAGTGAATTCCGTGTATATTTGTGGACGTCTTGTGCTGGAAAAGAGTACTTCCAATGACAAGACTGTTTGTTAAACAGAAACCTATGAAACGTGCTCCATTTTTATTTGCAACTTCATCCAGACCCTCGACATCCATCATATTCCCTATCCCTTGATCATTCCTTCCAACTTTAGCATTGAAGTCGCCAATCACAATTTTCATATTTCTCTCTGGGATCTCATCTACTACACTCTGCAGTTCTTTATAGTATTCATCTTTCCTTTCTTCAGGGGAATAATTTTTTGGTGCATAGCTAACTATAATACTCCTATTGCACTGCTTTTGTGGCGGGATGTTGCAAAAACAACCCCCACACCCTTGAATCACTCTAAACAGACCAATGTCTCCTCAATACAACCTTTCCCCTTACGTTATCAGCAGCGGGACTCTTGGACAAAAGGACAAAAACAAAACAAAAACATGACCTTAAAACTATATATTTCTTACAAACTATAATAAATCAAACCAAACCATCCAAAAAAAACTTTAAACTAATCAAAACTTAACACTTTAAACTAGAATCACCAGCATCAAAAACTTTACACTATATATACCATAAACCCCATCCAAATAAACGCAAAAAACCCTAACAAACTTAAATCTAAACCGCACACCAACTCAAAATATATGTTTATAAATATTGCGACACCAGCCTGACGCCACACACAAACCGAACTGTCTTTTCAAGGCAACTACCACTATATGGTAAACAGGAGTCTCTCTCTCTATGCCATATCGGCCTCAACTCCTTGAGTCACAGGTGCCAGTATCATCATCATCATCATCATCATCATCATCGTCATCATCATCATCATCATCAATCCAAATACACAGGCCAGGTCGTCAACAGTTGAGCAGTCAAATGAGCGGTACAAACAAAATCTTAATACAGGCCAGGTCATCAACAATAAATCCACTTTCAAAATTCGGTCACTCCAAAGGAGGAATCGCAGCCTGCCAAAATAAAAAAGAAAAACACTTACGAACACTTCTAGCTAACTGAACTATCGCACTATAATCAAAGATAAATAATAAATTGTTCCTATCATTCACAATCACGACAAGCAAAGATAAACAAAACTGTACTTACTTTGAAAATCAAAAACCACTTCCACGCTGGTCAGAAAAATATAGATGTAATCCAGCTCTCACACAACTGCCTTATGCTGCAGTCAAATAAAAAAAGCATTCGCTCCGAAACATTCACCACTGTCGTAACCTTACTAAAAATGTAAACAAACAATCTCATTTATACCAACAGTCTTCCTCACCACAAACGATCGTTACACTAACTACTTTCGCTCGCTAACACAATATCTCTCTCTCTCTCTCTCTCTCTCTCTCTCTCTCTCTCTCTCTCTCTCTCTCTCTCTCTCTCTCTCACACACACAGGATTTGGCAAAACAAAAATAAAAATAAAGCAAAAATAAATCCTCCACACTTTGATTTGAACTTTGCAAGTAACAATTTACTATTCACAGCTTTTCATTCAGGTAATGCCTTTTCTGCTCTTGGTGTTATCATCATTCCTAACTCTTCTCTTCCAACTTCATATGTTCTTCCTGAATATATATATATATATATATATATATATATATATATATATATATATATATATATATATGTATGTATGTATGTATGTATGTATGGTCTAAAGTTTCCTTGCCAATCCCCTTACTACATGCTTCACTTAGGGCCAAGATATGCAAACTATATTTCATAAATTCACCCTCCACTTGCTGTAACTTCCCAATCTGCTTCTGGTTCGAACATTCCAATTACCAATTCTAAATTTTTCTTCAGTATTTATAAACCGGGAGATTCTTAGCACCCCGCTATGCCCGGGATTGAGGGCCATTTAGTCATCTTCTCCTTCCATTGACTGACCAAATCCATAAAGAATTCATTGGCTAGATACATCAAAGATAGCCAGGTCCTTGACAGCCGAAGAGACAGTTTGTCTATTGCCTTAAACTCAATCCGTCACCCTGCTGCCAGTGACTTCATCGAGATTTAGGGGGGAATTTCCTCCACATCCAAAGTTCTCATTACTCCACCAGGTTGCTCATCCGCTTATACGAGTATAATTGTTGGCAAACATGGATTGCACGGTGTATGTATGTATGTATGTATGTATGTATGTATATGTATATATATACATACATACATACATAGAAAGACCGATAGATAGATAGATATGTGCCGGTTTTGTGTTAGTGTGTGTGTGTGTGTGTGTATTTTGTGTTAGTATGTGCACGCGAATGAATGCGTGTGCGTGTACGCAAGATAGTGTGCTTGTACATAACTAGACATCGGCAGCTAGATACGTTAGGTACAAATAAGACTGATTTGTAATGTTAAGAATAAACTGATTGCATGTGTCATAAAAGGAAACGAAGCGTGTTGTGAATTCAACTTATATATTTAATTTGTGTCATGAAATTATTAGGGAATAAAATATGGACAGAATAAACGTCAATCGATAAAAAATTCAAGAGACATAATGAAAAGGGGATAAAGGAGAGGGAAAAGTCCACCAAGTCAAACATTAGTCTAATTAACTTTCAAATACATTTAAGGATATAAGAGGGGAAGGGGGAGGCTAGTGGCGGGGGGAAGTGGAGCGGGGGAGGGGGAGTCGCAAAATGACATCAATCTCTGCCAAAATGAGTCATTTGTGAAATGTCGATTAATGAATTATCGCCCGGCTCTGTGTTCTTTCCATTCATTAAACATAATGTATTGTTTTCACACTTTAATGGCTTATTGAAATCAGAGGGACATATTTTGATTGATTGATCCAGAGAGAGAGAGAGAGAGAGAGAGAGAGAGAGAGAGAGAGAGAGAGAGAGAGAGAGAGAGAGAGGGGGGGGCGTTTACCGAAACTCATTTATTACTATAACCAGTGTAATATAAAAAAAAAAAACCGAAAATACGTTAAAGAGAAAGTACAGTATAGGTGATCCGGAAGAAATTACTGAAGCATGAAAAGGAAAAGGAAAACAAAATAGTAAAAATAATGCAAAATAATCGACACTGTAGATGAAATCAAAGTAACATTGAATTAAATTAAGGAAGATTTCAAATTGGAATGAGGTGCTTTCAAATATATGGAACATTTGAAGAATAAGTGTTGTCTGGATATTACAGTATGTGAAACTTTCCAATGAAATACGTGTGGATTGAAAAAAAAAAATCAAGAATAAAACATAATAAGGGCGTTCAATAAAGCGTTTAAAGAATAATTTGCGATTACGTAAAATATACATAGCAAATTCTAACATAATACTGATTTAAAGAAAAAATAGGACAGTGCTTTATTAATAAATTATTATAGAATTAATTCCTGAATGTATTCCCTGACAATGTTTGATTTATTAAGTGAATATCTAAGGCAAATGTGTTTTTCATTCAGCTATTTCTTTACTTCTTTGGCGCATCTATACAGTTACGGCAACGCATATACCACGAACACAGAATTTATGATGAAATTAGATTAATGTAACAGTTTCTTGAATAAACTTTTTCGTCCTCGTTTCATAAAATCGTTCAATCAAATTAGGGATTTCTTAAACAAATGAGTCTGGTATGACGACATGTAAAAAGTAACATTTATTTTCATTCTCACAGCACCAGACAAATGCAAGTTAATAATTGAAAAGTCAATTTTTGAATATGTAGGACAAGAAAATACGGAATAAAAGAATTTACAAAATATGTCTTATTGATGAAAGATAATTCAAAATACTGAAGAGACAAATGTAAAACATTTTCTTATTCATAACTAATTGGGAACCTAAAACTTGAAAAATATACTAATCAAGGTTGAAGGGGTAGAAAATTACCAGAAACATATTCATTTGCATCGGAAACAAAGGTTTTGCTACAGAGAGAGAGAGAGAGAGAGAGAGAGAGAGAGAGAGAGAGAGAGAGAGAGAGAGAGAGAGAGAGAGAGATTGGAATAACAGACAGTTTTGATACAAATACAAGACAAAAATTTCCTTGGAAAATATCTGAGAATATTATAAGAAATGCTGAAGTGAAATGCTAGAAAATATTAGCTTGATAATCTTGACCAATAAATTCCTTTGAATTTGGTATCTAGTTCATCTTTACCTCTGCAACTAACATTCTTATTAAAGACTTAATTTTGTCTCCTACCTTTTCAAACCTCCAAAATCTATATGTAGAACACTGTACCGCTAACTCATCTAAACAGCTTTCAGTTTTTATGTTTCCCATCAAAGGAATACTCTCCATTTATCTAAAGATAAGTTGCATTACCACAACCTTTGCCTCAGTAAACCCTCCTTGTCCTAGCCCTCTCTACTCTCATTCTCTAACCTATCGGTAAAATCAGACACCAAGAGTGTAGAATCATTAATTATTTTCATTTTTACACCATCTATCCTAATATTCTCCATTCTACCTTCTTTTCTTCCATCTTCTAATCTCGAAATCCAGTTCTGCATAGCAATCGCTTGAAACGATCTCCCTTTACACAATATCTCAGTCATCTGGAATCTTTTTCAATCTCCCTAATCAGTTCTGCAGCATCCTGAAACACCTGTTACTCCACATTTCATCAGATGAAATCCCATTACTTATCCTATAAATTCTTGCTTAAATTTCGTATACTTTTCAAAAATTTTCATTTTACTTCATCCACACAAATATCAAACTTTTTTTAAGAGACACTTTTTCATTTAACAAATGCCCTTTTTTCGAGATATTAAGACCTTAGTAGGCGTAACAATCTAATTTCTGTTAAATACTAACTCACATATTCTACTTTGTCCACATTATAGCCAATATTGCCAGATTTTCCTAGGTTAGTTTATTAAATGCATAAAATGCTGGGTCTTTATATACCACAAACATCCAAATCAAACATCATTATTCGTCGACTGAAGTAGACTGAAATGAAACGCTCCATGATTTGATTCGACAAATAAAAATCTGAGCTACAATAAAGGGAATGAAGTAAGATCTGTCATATGATCAAGGTTCCAATGGGCGTAAAAAAAACGAGATCAAGGACAGGATTAAAATTTGGCCCTGTTCTGCTTATCCTCAGTTAATCTTTAAAATGTTTCCTCGATGGGAGGAAGGGGAGGGGAGGAGGAGGAATAAGGTCCCTCACGGTGTACATCACAGTCCGTAAACGAATTCCGTAAACAAAGTTAGCTAATTATCGCTCTGTCATACAATACTTTTTAAAGGTTTAATAATAATATTTTTATGAAACTTCTGGAGAGAGAGAGAGAGAGAGAGAGAGAGAGAGAGAGAGAGAGAGAGAGAGAGAGAGAGAGAGAGAGAGAGAGAGAGAGAGAGTTAAATACAGTAGGTATAAAGAAGGATTACAAGAAAAAGATACTGATAACACAGCAGACAAACTTCAGGACCCAGACAAGCTAATGCAAAACACTGTTAAATAAAAGACAGACTTAAGGATGAATGCATTGCCAAGAGTTTTTTTTTTTCAAATATGGGTCTGAATGCATTACGAAATGAGATTAAGGTATTGGTGAACTCTCAATTCTTGCAATGTCATACAAGGATGGGGTCGACAAAAAGTATCAAAATAACGGAAATGTGTTTAATGAGAGGGAGGAACTACATCCGGATTAGTCAGGGATAACAATTGGCAGATAAAAAGAAATAAGACTAAAACGGATTGACGTTGCATTAAGGAAATTTTCGTTTGACTTTCGAAGTGGAATTAGAAAGGGCTCGAAATTGAAAGACAAAGGGGTTGGAAAGGGGGCAAAATAATCATAGTTAAAATTAAAAAATGGAGGAAATCATCTAAAATTACACAGAATCACAAGGAAAAATCTTGGTTGCGTTCGATGAAGTGATAATTGTTAGAATGAGAATAAAAATGAAGTGATAACAAGCAGAACCACGAGACAATAATAAAAATAAATTATAGAGCTGGGGAAAATGACAAAATTTACAATATAGTCTTTTATGATATTCATCAAACATATCAAAAACCTGATCCATGCATAAATTACACAAAATCACAAGGTTGCTTCGATAAAGTTATCATTGTTGTTCGAATGATAATAAAGTTATAAAACGAACAGCCGCATAAAAATGATAAATATAAATTATAGAAGTTGGGGAAAAAAAGGAGAAAATCTAATGAAAATAAAGTCGTATATGATAGTCATTACATATACAAGGAACTTGATCCAGGGATAAATTTCTTTACATTGAGAATACTAACAACTAAGAATTAATCTTGATTTCATGAGTTTCCTAAGACTACGTGCATCCTCATTATTATTATTATTATTATTATTATTATTATTATTATTATTATTATTATTATTATTATTATTATTATTATTATTATTAGCTAAGCTACAATCCTAGTTGGAAAAGCACGATGCTATAATCCCAAGGGCTCCAACAGGGAAAATTAGCCCTGTGAGGAAACAAAATAAAGAAGTAAATAAGCTAAAAGAGAAGTAACGAATAATCAAAACAAAATAATTTAAGAACGGTAACGACGTTTAAATAAAGACTTCAAATATTAATTATAAAAAAAAAAAAAAACAAGAGGAAGAGAAATAAAATAGAATAATGCCTGAGTGTATCCTCAAGCAAGAGAACTTTAACCAAGGACAATGAAAGACCCGGTTCTTCCCAATTTTTCTTTTATATAAAAAAGACCTCACCCATCGATAATATTTATACAAACCGAATAAATAGTTTATTGGAACGCTGTTTGACAACGCAAGTAGAGTAGTCGATTTCATCCAACTGATCAGACCATTTTATTGCGTTGAACCCCAAATTAGTAACCAAGAATTCCTCTGCTTTTAGCGTTGATAATTCTGGCGCTACCTTAAACTAATATCGCTAAGCAAGTGTTTGAAAAACTATGTTTAGTTTTCAGATAGTCAACTTTATCATGATAGAGAGCCGGACTCAAAAAACCTTTAAACACGAACGGAATGAAATAAATAGAAAAGCGAACTAAAGATCAAAACCTTACCAGGAGGTATCACAAAAAAACAGGTATATATTATACTTCAACGGATGTGAGCACAGAGGAAATGACTCCATTCACAGACTCTTGTAGATAACGAATTCAAAAGGAACCAAATATCAGTCCTGAGAAAATACAGGACTGCTATTAAGCAATGATACGATGGCATGCAAAAATAAATCTAAACAATTGAATTCTTGCACGAAAACATCCCATTAAGTCCCTTGTACACATGCAAAGAACCAGAGAGAGAGAGAGAGAGAGAGAGAGAGAGAGAGAGAGAGAGAGAGAGAGAGAGAGAGAGAGAGAGAGAGAGTGGAATTTCTATACATTAAATGACTATAACTTCAAAATATAAATCACATTACCTTTTTTATGGGTGATGATTATTTCCATGTTGACTTGGGCAAGATGACACTACCCAGCATGAGGAAAATATTCCCCAAAAAATCCACATAGCAAATTTCAGGCTCTGGAACAAAACAATAAAAGACAAAATAAGGAAAAATAACATATTAGCAGTCTCAGGATGGTACTTTGCTAAAATGACAACAATAATAGTATTAGCAACTAGTGTTTATAGTACTAGCAGTTACAATTTTGTGGTAGGAGAATTCAACTTGCTAATATATTTAAAAAAAAAAGTTTTCTTTTCTATTTGTTTGGCATCAGGAAATTAACATGAAAAATATTATACATTATGTGCTGGCAGTGTTTGGGAAAGACTAATATCAAGAGCAATCACTTTCTCTATAATATTTCACTTATGCTTCAATTTCTACATGCTCGTTAGGTTAGAGTCTAACCTAACGAGCATGTAGACCAACAAACAATTGATCTCAATACCCGCTATATCATTTTTTAGACTGAATTCATCACTCTAAATAGAATTCTTTAAAGGGACCAGCGTTGCATTTCTTGTAACATGTTTTCCTCCCCCAGGACTACCTTACACACCATGATCAGACACGCACACTACCACCATCAAACCTCAGCTTTTGTCCTTGTAATTACATCAACTACTGGAATTACAAATGAAAAGACATTTCTTCTTGTTGAACCTTATAAATGTCCTCCTTGCATCTTGACTAGTTGCTTCTGCAAACATTCTCAAATCTACATTAACCCATTCTACTATTGTAGCGTTTAGAAATACCTCTCCTCAGCTATGCTTGAAAATGATCATCTTATTGACACAGAATTACTTTTAGAATTTGTCTATTGTTATATGTCCGGTGGAAAATTCCATTCCCTATTCCTTCCTATTCCATTACCCAGCATCTTGTATGTTTGTAAACAATCAACCACTTCTGCCCAGCTATTTTATCTAACTAAATCTCCATTTTTTTCTTAACTAGAACTCTAATTTTACTACTTTTACCAAAAAACTCTTTACCCACATACACAATGGCCTGACAAAGGAACGAAACACTTGAATTTTTTAAATTTCTCCAACTATTATGTATGCGACCCTAAACAGTTTTTCATCAATCTTTTTAAATACACATCTCACTTCTTTATTATGAGAATTGTAAGTCTAAACAACAATTATGGTAACATTTTAGTTTCAACTAAATAATGATTAAATACAAATTTTTCCATGAATTAAACCATCTGAAATCTCTTCTCTTTTGTGCAACATTCACCACATTTAAACTCACATAGTTTTTCTCTAATTTTTTACAATATGGTCTCGGGGCTTAAAAACGTACCCATGATCAGCTGATTTTCTAACTATACAGATTAACTATTATCTTAGTTTCAGTATCCCTTCCAAAATAAAACTATTGCAGTAGTTACGTTTCATTCATGAGGTTATCGAGCCTTTAGGGAACATTTTCTCCTGGCAACTATGGATCAATTTTACTTAGAATTATAGAATTGGAGCCATAAGGCCCTTGCTGTGGCTAGGGAGGCCATTCAGCACAGAGATGCAACTAAGAAGAAGGGGAGGACTTTACAGTTTCCCTAAGAAATAGAAGCTAAAAGAGGTTGAATAGCAAAACTGAAGGAAAGAAACTGGAATGGAGGTTAAGTAGATAGCTTTAAATTGAGCACAGCTAGGGGATGAAGGGACGCTGCAAATACCCTAAAAATCCCCACGTGAGGCGCACTAACGACAATATCCCCTGACAGGGAAATATTTTCTCCCACAGAGAAGTCAAAACCATACTGTCTTTCCGTGTAATACATACTGTATGCAGACTCGCAAGCATTTCCCCCAATTTCCCCAAATTATGGCGAATATTCATGGAATCCCTGAAGGAAATTTATTAGAGCAAGATATCACCGTTTCTCGCACTTGACTTAGATTAATCGTCTTCTGTCACTGTGCTCGAGAATATATGTGAGGGGAGAAGTTAAAAATGAGAGCGAAGGAAGAAAAGAACTAGAACAGGAGATAAAGGCAGAAGGGGAAAATATAACAGGGAAGAAAAGAATCGGGGAAAAAAGGAGCTGAAAAGGAAAGAAAGAAAATATAAAAGAAAGATGAGTTTCTGCAAAACAAAAAAGGTGGGGTGCAAAAGAAACTGGTTGCACATGAAAGGTAAGGAATTTGAAATTAAAGAAAAAATATAAGGTACAAAACAGAAAGAAATAACCATTAGAAAAGGAAGCTGAATGGGTAGAATTTGCAAAAATGAAAAACACGCGAGTACCAACAGAAGAAAAAAAGGTGTGTAGAGGACAGAGAAGAGTAAAATTCAACTTTTATTTAAAACAGAAAACTTAACATAGAATACGAAAGGAAAATGCCGAAATTGAAGCATATAAAGAAAATAAGAAAAGTACAAAAAAAAATGGAGGAAGCTAAAAATAAACTATTTTGAAAAGGAGAGAAAATGAAGATTTCGGTTCCATAGGCAAATTATTACTTGCTAAGCCACAACCTTAGTTGGAAAAGCAGGATACTTAAAAGCCCAAGGGCTCCAACAAGGAAAAATAGCCCAGTGAGGAGAGGAAACAAGGAAACAGATGGAATAGTGCGACTAAGTGTACCCTCGAGCAAGATAAGTCCAATCCAAGACAGTGGACAACCATGGTACAGAGGCTGTGGCACTACCCAAGACTAGAGAACAATGGTTTGATTTTAGAGTGTCCTCCTAGAAGAGCTTCTTGACATAGCTAAAGAGTCTCTTCTACCATTACCAAGTGGAAAGTAGTCACTGAACAATTACAGTGCAAAAGTTGACCCTCTGAGCGAAGAAGGGGTGCGGCCGGTTATGTTAAGTACTGTATCTAAAGATTCTTAGTGTAATTTGTAATCTAACTTGAATGATTCTCTTTCACCGTCTGGATCCATATCTAAAGGCTAAATATTTCGAGATGTTCCTTCAACTCTCCATGACATAAGTCTATGAAATCATTAACGGCCAAAGGAATAGAATAAATACAAAGTGCAGCGAATGAAAATCAGGTAAATCTTTGGTTCAATTTCTTATATAATTCTATCTTATTTCCTGTAATTAAAGGTAAGAAGCTGTTGAGACAGCCTAATGAATTTTACTTTTTTTACAGTAGCCCAATGAGGTTGGGGACTCACAATTTACTCAGCCCACTATCTGGTCACAATCTCAAATCCCACACACAGTTTCTTGCTTCTCTACACAAGCGCAAACCCTAGAAAAATATTCGTGAGGATTTTCAAAAAAGCTATTCCCTGGAGGCATATAGCGCCATGACATACTTTTTAGCTATGTAATTTGTCTCCGTTTCATATTGTTCTCCTCATGCTATCCCATTCATAACTTTTACCTCATGATGCCACAGAAGTTCCCCACCCCTGAGGAGCTTAATTGCCTCCCTTGCCCCACCGTAGGCCCTATGACCCTATTTCATAAATCCGTGCATCCAAAAGGCTATACATCCATCCCTTCTCCAAGAGTATTATGCAAGACACGAAAACCGAATGACAATGTTAATTTACACCACGGCCGGAGTGTGCATTTTATTAATTGAATTAGGGAATCACAAAACATGACGAATAGGTGTTGAGTTATTTTCTTCTATTTGGGTGGAAGTGGATATCAAATGATACTTTCATGACGAAAATTTACCATTCTTAATTTCTGTTGATAGTGGTTATTATCTTCTATTCATGGACCAAGTACAACTAGAGGGAAACCGTACAGTAAAACCGAAGTAAAATTAATGGGGTTGCACAGCAAAATTAAAAGAAAAAGGGAGCGGAAACAGAGGTAAAATATAAGGGTATATATCTAGAAAAACAGCAAAGACACTTAACATAACCATTAATCATTGGATATTTATAATTCTCACTAATAAAGGATGATAAAATAAAAAAATAAAAACCAACATGAAATTCAGATCCAAAAATTACTGGCTCTACTAATTTTGAAATGGAAGCCAATGTTTTACCTCATCCCTTGCAATTCTTGTTATTTCATATTGGAATCATACTTGGAAATCATAGGGGAAGAGACTGAGTAGTCATACGTTTAGCAATGCCGCACAACATTACAGGAAATATATATATATATATATATATATATATATATATATATATATATATATATATATATATATATATATATATATATTTATATATACCAGACACTTGCTCTTTACTATATAAGGGGTATATATATATATATATATATATATATATATATATATATATATATATATATATATATATATATATATATATATCTATATATATATATATATGCACACATATATAATATATATATATATATGTATGTATATATATACGCACACATATATAATATATATATATGTATGTATATATATACACACACATATATATATATATATATATATATATATATATATATATATTATAACACCTCACACTTCCTTTTAATAAATAGGGGAGATATATATATATATATATATATATATATATATATATATATATATATATATACCACCTACATAAGGGCAGGTTTGCAAAGCTTATTTGAAAGCTTATGTACCTTTCATAGAACCGCTAAAATAACATATCAAAAGGATTATATAAGCGAAATAATAAATATAGACCAATTATAAAAGACCAGTGTGATAAATACAAAAAAAAAAAACCAACAAAAGCATAAAAGGATAATGTTCCCTCAATGACTCTTTTAATCATAATTACCCAACAGTTCTTTTGGGAAAACTCTGGATATAAGAGAATAAAAATAACACACAGCTTTTCTAAAAAGTACGACTCATTAATCTCATCAGCCATTTACATAATGCAGAGCTATTCATAATCTCATTTTAACCTTCGACTCATTTTGCCTTTGAACGAAAATATATATTTGAAGACGGAAAAAAAAAGGATTTATCAATTATACTTAATGTCGCTTACATCATACATCGTGACTGTGACAGTGGAAGAGGGAGGATTAATCTTTTATTGCTATTAATAAAGATATCAAGTTTTAAAATCAACGCTTTTATAAAGGGATTTACGTATATATTCATCATATATCTAGTGACTGTTAATTTGATAAATTGATAAATACTAAAATTTCTTGTGTTATATGAGTATATTTTCATGCATAATATACGCACACATATACTGTAATATAATACATACCCAGTTCACTGCCAGGTATTTGTTAACTAGATGACTGTAGTGGATGGAAACGAAGGTGAAAATGGCAAGGCACAAACAGCCTTATCCTCACAAAAAGAGCACTAATATAATAATAATAATATTATTTATTATTATTAATATTATTATTATTATTATTACTTGTTAAGATACAACCATAGTTGGAAAAGCATGATGATAAAAGCCCAAAATATCCAACAGGGAAAATAACCCAGTGAGGAAAGGAAATCAGGGATTAAACTACGGGGACAAGTTCAAGAACAATAACATTAAAATAAATCTGTTATATATAAACTGTAAAAACTCCAAAAAACAAGAGGAAGAGAAATACGATAGAATAATGAGCTCAAAGTGGAACCTCAAGCATAAGAACTCTATCCCAAGACAGTGGAAGACCACGTCACAGAGACTATGGCAATCCCCAAGACTAAATAACAATAGTTTGATTTTGGAGTGTCCTTCTAGAAGAGCTGCTTACCATAACTAAAGAGACTCTTTTACCGTTACCAAGAGAAAAGTAGCCACTGAACAGTTACAGAGAAGTACTTAAACCCTTGAGCGAAGAATTGTTTGGTAATCGCCATATTGTCAGGTGTATGAGCACAAAGGAGAATCTATGTTAAAAAAAAAAAAAAAAAAAAAAAAAGCCTAACTATTCTGTGTATGTGTAGGGAAAAAAAAAAGAATCGTAACCTGAGAGAGGGATATAATGTAGTATTGTCTGGCCAGTCAATGGATCCAATAACTCTCAAGCGGTAGCATCTGAACGGGTAGCTGATGCCCTGGCCAACCTCTGACCTAGTAACCAAGAAACGAATGTCTAACACTTTCTGGGGCCACCTATCCAATTGAAACATGGTGTTTAATGAAAAACGGGTATACTATACAATTATTATGTGTAAACTGCAGGGGCAAGCATTCAAGAAAAAACAGAACACAAACAAGATCACCCATTTGCCCCCCCCCCTCAAAAAAAAATCCCCCAACTAGGAATGGACTTTAAAGATTCCGGAATTTTAAGCCTATAAGTGTGTAGGTTTTTTCAAGTTCAATCTTACTTAAGCGTTACCAAATGCAAATGTAATGCTTTTAACTTATAATCGATATCAAACTACATGAAGGAGTCGAGTAACGGGAAGGATTTTACAAAGAAAATACTCTGTGTCCCAACAATTGTCCCTCCAGTGATTTTTAAAACGGCTCCTTTTACCCTCTGGATTTTCCGAAATCGTTCCCCTGACACCTCAAGTTTTGCCAAAGAATCGCTTGAAACAATTGCTCTCTTCGTCGACAGAAGCTCTCCAATTTCTTAAAGTACCTTTTACTTGGGTTATATATTCCTTTTATTCTGTTCCAATCTTAATATTTGCTTAAATTTCCCAAAATTTAATATCTAGTTCTTTTCTCTTTGATGTTTTTATTTGCTTCTTCTCTTTTAATTTGTTTGTCTATTCTTTTCATTCCCTCCCCCCCCCCTTTTTTTTATTGATCTTTTCAGTACTGGCCTAGATCATGGCATCATTCTCATATAAGTCTTTCTTCATATAGATGGAAATCAGTGCAAAGGCCAAGATAATTTCGGCATCGTGAAAATCAATACCATATTAACTGAAGATATAATAATATTGATCTTTATAAATTTGTGAAATTATCAATATGTAATCATAATAATTAATAAAGTGGTCCTCATGATATAACATTTAGCCAAATGTTTGTTAATAAAGTAGATGACATCAGATCGATGACTCACAGCGCTATTACTTCCAAAGCCTACTCCTGTGAGAGAGAGAGAGAGAGAGAGAGAGAGAGAGAGAGAGAGAGAGAGAGAGAGAGAGAGAGAGAGAGAGAGACGATGAAAATGTGATACGACTTCGACACGAAGCTACACAAGTTAATTCCTAAATGATAAGACAAATCACGAAATCTAGTCATGATGAATTCTGAAATGGTTTGACATTTGATGATCATCTATGAACTAGAGGAAATTTCGATTAAAGTAAGGGAAATTGAAACTACAGGTATTTCCATAACGTCCAAAGCCCGATTTTTCTTACAAAAACTTTCCTCTCGTTTCCTCCTAATAATTAACCGGCTTTTAAGCTGCATCT
Organism: Palaemon carinicauda; assembly: GCF_036898095.1. Classification (NCBI taxonomy): domain Eukaryota; kingdom Metazoa; phylum Arthropoda; class Malacostraca; order Decapoda; family Palaemonidae; genus Palaemon; species Palaemon carinicauda. The sequence goes on along the minus strand of NC_090727.1, from coordinate 5,612,348 downwards.
TTTAGATAATTTACACTTATTAATAATCTTCCATTAACGATAATAAAAAAGTAGGTACTGTACTTCTTAGCTCCAATAATCGTCTTAGCATAATAACATCATTCATTATTTTGTAATTTTTATTTTTCAAATTAATACCCCCCTCACGCAATCTTCCTTCTTTTCCCTGGTAAAGAATATCTCTCTCTCTCTCTCTCTCTCTCTCTCTCTCTCTCTCTCTCTCTCTCTCTCTCTCTCTCTCTCTCTCTCTCTCTCGTTTCAAATTTTTCCTATTTTACACCATTTTTCTTTCCTCATCCATCGTCTTCATCAATCCCGAAACTGCATCATTCAATCATTTTTCTTGGCATTCATTAAAAACTTTAGAGAAAGTCATCTCAGTCTGCATTTCCTCTTTCTTCTTGACTTGTGCAAGTGGGGAGAGGAAAGCTCAAGTACGAAGTCATAGCATTGTTATAACTTTCGTATATCAGAAACAATTTCTTCTTCACAACAATAACAGAAATCTTGTTCCCAATCAGAAACATCGGCTTTGAAAACGAACAATGTTCCACTGATCCTTCATATATCTAATGAAATCTAGAAGGCAAAAATCTAAACGACAGTGAATTCACAAATCCTGTGTAATTTAATGTGCAATTAAACTGTAGTAACAATAAAATATGAAAAGCGACAGCTAAAACTCAATTGCGTTATTAATAGATTATACACAAATATACATACACACACATATATCATCATCATCTTCCACGCCTATTGACGCAAATGGCCGTGTTAGATTTCACCAGTCGTCTCTATCTTAAGCTTTTAAATCAACACTTCTCCATTCATCATCTACTTCATGTTTCATAGTCCTCAGCCATGTAGGCCTGTCTTTTCCAAATATTCTAATGCCTTGTGGAGCCCAGATGAACGTTTGGTGGACCAATCTCTCTTGGGGAGTGTGAAGAGCATGCCCAAACCATCCCCATCTACCCCTCACTATGATCTCATCTACATATAGCACTCGAGTAATCTCTCTTATAGTTTCATTTCTAATCCTGTCCTGCCATTTAACTCCCAATATCCTTCTGAGGGCTTTGTTATCAAACCTACAAAATCTGTTGTATATTGTTTCATTGTGATACCACGACTCATGTCCATACAATAACACCGATCTCACTAAACTTATATAGAGCCTGATTTTTTATATGTAACTTCAGGCGATTTGATTTCCAAATTTTAGGCTACTTAACATCGCCATTTTCTGATTTGCTTTTTTTCAATATATGTAACTCTACATACATTTAATTACTGTATATATACATATAAGTAATATTTACATTTAAATATATTTGAAAATAGATGTGACATGGAATGAGTGATTGATAATCTTGTTCATACTATAATACGGGTAAATTTTCTTTTTTTTTTTCTTTGCAATTCACCAACAGATTAGAAAAATCCTTCAATCCCATTAAAAATCCCCATAACAAATTTAACAGAGAGAGAGAGAGAGAGAGAGAGAGAGAGAGAGAGAGAGAGAGAGAGAGAGAGAGAGAGAGAGAGAGAGAGATCACGACAATAAAATCGAACTTCATTATGCAAATACTTTAATCCAGATCTATTTATACTGTACTAATCGTGAATGGTAGCCGAGTTCATTAATGAATGTTCGATGCTCCTGATAAATGTTTCTATTTCAAATATATATAATGGAATGAAACTGCACTTTCTTAATCATACATATAATAATGTTTATAACAACTATCTACATTACTATGAACTTGTGAACGGTTACAAAGTAATACAAAATATTTAAACCGGAAGATTTATGGGAACATCCCGTCTGCATTTACTGAATACATAAGGGCCTTGAGGTTAAACTTACCCACAAATAAACCTTAGGAACTTTCGATTTCCATACCGAAATTCACTTCCCCCTACGTCTCCACTAAGGCTATATTGAGTACAGTATTTCTTATTTTCTAAGTCTATCTCTTTTGTATCATTATAAACTTATCAGAATATTATTTCCTCTCATGTGCACCACATCGAGAACCCGTCAACCATCGCCACATAATAAACAAACTAAATAGTCTTACTTGTAATAAAAAGAATCTAAGATTTAGTCAGAATATATCTCTTAAATCCGTCATCCATAAAGTTGAAAGGAATGATCTGAAAATGTTCTCTGATAAATAAACATATGTCTTGATGGCCTTAACAGAGGAGGCCAGCGGTCCTCCTTACAATCTTCAGAATGAATGAAAGAATCAAGAACAGCTGAAACGGAAGCTCAAAAATGTGCCTCTCCTAATATTAAAAAATTTCTTTTAATGCAATAATAAATCCTTTTTGTTCTCTCCTTGTAATAGGAAAGTGTCGATTCACACACACACACACACACACACACATACACACACACATACACACACACACACACACATATATATATATATATATATATATATATATATATATATATATATATATACACATATATATATATAAAATATATATATATATATATATATATATATATATATATATATATATATATACATATATATATATTGTATATAGATACACACAAAGAATCAAGATACATTTTATTCTTAGTTTCATATATTCCTAAAGGGTATGAGCGAATAATAAAAATGTAGAAAGAAAAATGCCTAGAGACCACCATTTTTCTCTTAACGCTCAACTTTACCGATACGTACATTTCATTGTAAATGAAATGCAAATTTTTTTTTTAAAAAAGACAATTTTATTTTCCTCTATGGAGACAGAACGGTTTCGTAAGAGGAAATTGAACACTGCATTTGAATATTATTTTTAAACCCGATATTCGAACGCATCAAGAGGTGGAAACCAACGAATAATGGAGAAATAAAATATAACTACGCACAAATGTATTTATAGTACATATATATATATATATATATATATATATATATATATATATATATATATATATATATATATATATATATATATAGATAGATAGATAGATAGATAGATAGATAGATAGATAGAGATAGATAGATAGATATATATATATATATATATATATATATATATATATATATATATATATATATATATATATATATATATATATATATAGATAGATAGATATAGATATATATATATATATATATATATATATATATATATATATATATATATATATATATATTATTATTATTATTACTATCCAAGCTACAACCCTAATTGGAAAAGCAAGATGCTATAAGCCCAGGGGCTCCAACAGGGAAAAATAGCCCAGTGAGGAAAGGAAATAAGGAAATAAATAACTGAAGAGAACAAATTAACAATAAATCATTCTAAAAAAAAGTAATGTCAAAAGAGATATATCATATATAAACTATTAACAACGTCAACAACAAATATGTCATATATAAACTATAAAAAGACTCATGTCCGCCTGGTCAACAAAAAAGCATTTGCTCCAACTTTGAACTTTTGAAGTTCTACTGATTCAACAACCCGATTAGGAAGATCATTCCACAACTTGGTAACAGCTGGAATAAAACTTCTAGAGTACTGCATAGTATTGAGTCTTATGATGGAGAAGGCCTGGCTATTAGAATTAACTGCCTGCCTAGTATTACGAACAGGATAGAATTGTCCAGGGAGATCTGAATGTAAAGGATGGTCAGAGTTATGAAAAATCTTATGCAACATGCATAATGAACTAATTGATCGACGGTGCCAGAGATTAATATCTAGATCAGGAATAAGAAATTTAATAGACCGTAAGTTTCTGTCCAACAAATTAAGATGAGAATCAGCAGCTGAAGACCAGACAGGAGAACAATACTCAAAACAAGGTAGAATAAAAGAATTAAAACATTTCTTCAGAATAGATTGATCACCGAATATCTTAAAAGACTTTCTCAATAAGCCAATTTTTTGTGCAATTGAAGAAGACACAGACCTTATATGTTTCTCAAAAGTAAATTTGCTGTCAAGAATCACGCCTAAAATTTTGAAAGAGTCATACAAATTTAAAGAAACATTATCAATACTGAGATCCGGATGTTGAGGAGCCACCGTCCTTGACCTACTTACAATCATACTTTGAGTTTTGTTAGGATTCAACTTCATACCCCATAATTTGCACCATGCACTAATTTTAGCTAAATCTCTATTAAGGGATTCACCAACCCCAGATCTACATTCAGGGGATGGAATTGATGCAAAGAGAGTAGCATCATCTGCATATGCAACAAGCTTATTTTCTAGGCCAAACCACATGTCATGTGTATATAGTATGAAAAGTAATGGGCCAAGAACACTACCCTGTGGAACACCGGATATCACATTCCTATACTCACTATGGTGCCCATCAACAACAACTCTTTGAGATCTACTACTTAAAAAATCAATAATAATGCTAAGAATCGACCCACCCACTCCCAACTGTTTCAGTTTGAAAACAAGGGCCTCATGATTAACACGGTCAAAGGCAGCACTAAAATCAAGGCCAATCATACGAACTTCCCGACCACAATCAAGGGATTTCTGTACTGCATTGGAGATTGTAAGAAGGGCATCACATGCTCCAAGGCCTTTCCGAAAACCAAATTGCAAACTAGGGAATAGATGATTACCTTCAGCAAACCTATTAAGACGTTTTGCCAGAAGACGTTCAAAAACTTTAGATAATATGGGAGTTATGGAAATTGGGCGGTAATCAGTGGGACTTGAGCTACCACAAACACATTTACATAGAGGAGTAACATTACCAATTCTCCAACTAGTGCTAAAAGCTCCTCTTCTTGCTAACTTGCGTAAAATAACAGATAACTTTGGAGCTAAGAAATCTGCTGTCTTTATAAAAAACAAAGGAAAAATACCATTTGGGTCTACACCTCCATAAGCATCAAGGTCCATCAACAGAGCTTTAATCTCACGAGATCGAAAAGCTAAACTAGTTAGTTTAGCCTCAGGAAAACAGGAATGAGGAAGTTCAAGTTTTTCATTACTCTGTTTACTGTCAAAAACATCAGCCAAAAGGGTTGCCTTTTCCTTTGGACAGTGAGTGACGGAGCCATCTGGTTTAAGTAAAGGAGGAACTGTTGCATCTACACCAAAGAGTGCAGATTTAAGGGTAGACCACCATTTATGTTCCTGAGTTGTACCAGAGAGGGTTTCCTTTATGATTAAATTGTACTCCTTTTCAGTTGAGGCATAAACTCTCTGAGCAAAAGCTCGAAGCTGAGTATAGTTGTTCCAGGTCAAATCTGATCTGTTACCCTTCCAAAGGTGATAGGCCTCCTGCTTCTCCAAATAAGCACGTCTACAATCATCATTGAACCACGGTTTGTCCTTCATTCGGTACCTTAGCACACGAGAAGGGATACGCCTATCAATTATGTTGACTAGATTCTCATTCAAAGGGACAACAGGATCTACACTATTATATAATTGTGACCAATTCAAGCACAAAAGATCATGCAAAATCCCATTCCAGTCTGCTTGGGATTTCATATAAATTTTACAAGAATATGATATATCAGGGACAGGCTGCTCAGTCTTCACTAATAATGAAATCAAGGCATGATCAGAAGTCCCGACTGGAGAACCAACCTTACTAGTTATAACGCCAGGGGAGTCAGTGTATACGAGGTCCAAGCAATTACCAGACCTGTGAGTAGGTTCATTTATGATTTGCTCACAGCCTGATTCAGAGGCAAAGTCTAAAGCTCTTAAGCCATGGCGATCGGTAGGAGAGATAGAACTTAACCACTCCCTATGGTGAGCATTAAAATCACCAACAAAGACAAACGAAGCCTTTCTATCATCTTCTTGTATCTTAGCCATAATGGTAAGAAGACAATCGAAGATAGAATCATCCATGTCTGGATTCCGGTAGATTGAACACAAATAAAAGTTGTTATGCCTGCCACAAACTTTTATTACCTGAATCTCATGACATCCACATTGATAGCAGGACTTATGAGAAGCAGGGTACTCGGTCCTAATATACACCGCCATTCCCCTGGCCCTAGGAATGGAATCACGTTTCAGCATTATTGGCTTCTTAAAACCAGTTATAAGGAGCTCAGATGAGTGCCTCATATTAGAAACCAAAGTTTCTGAGCACAAAAGAATATCATACTGTCTGGACGCAACTGTAAGGTCTCGGATATTTGCATGAAGACCACGAATATTGCAATACAGAAGACGACATTGACGAAATCTAGGACGTACTGGTCCCGGATTTCGCTCAATGTCTCCAGACAGCATAAGAATTAATAGAAATAAAAAAGAGACATCATACTTAAAAACTAGATTAACAAGAATTAAAACAAAAACAATATGTACAGAATAATAATAAAAGTGATTGATGATATCCATAGAATATATATATATATATATATATATATATATATATATATATATATATATATATATATATGTTTGTGTGTGTGTAACAATACGTTATATATACTATATATATATATATATAAATATATATATATATATATATATATATATATATATATATATATATATATATATGTGTGTGTGTGTGTGTGTGTGCGCGCGTGTATGCATAATCTCTAACTTATAATTACAAAAGAATGAACCGCTAATAAAACTTAATGACGAAATTATTTTTGCCAGATGTACCAGAAAAATGCCAGTTGTTATTATAACTTTTGTTGCTTCTTTCACAAGATCACAATCCACACTGACACAAATAAAAATAGGAACAACACAAAGCTTGTTTGTAATATCTTCAAAGCTCATATCCAGATTTTGTTATCACT
>NC_090727.1:5580560-5600560 GCF_036898095.1 Palaemon carinicauda | reverse complement strand
AGAGAGAGAGAGAGAGAGAGAGAGAGAGAGAAAGAGAGAAGAGAGAGAGAGAGAGAGAGAGAGAGAGAGAGAGAGAGAGAGAGAGAGAGAGAGAGAGAGAGAGAGTGTGCATGTGTCTGTATTTAATAAACATATGCTCCTATTCGCACTAAGTCTAGGGACTACCACTGTGCGAAGTGACAACAGCAGAGAATTCAACGAACTGTATTCCATGATATTAAAAAAACCCGAGAGGACGGTTATGTTGGATGAGACTTTACAATGACGTCACCGGCAACCTCATACATCAGGTCAGTAACTTAATTACATTGTGAGCTGCTACGACAATCAAATTAAGCAGAATTTCCTGTTCTTTGCTGCCATAAGAAGTGCCAATGATCCCAAAAGAACAACAAATCCCCAAAGCAAATAAGCGCTTCGTGAAGGGTGTATGTTCCTTGGTGGAGAAAAATGCCAAGTAAATGGAAGATTACTATCTTAACATAAAGCCAACAATATCAACGCTTACACTTGGTGAATGCCGAGAAAACCATAGTAATCTCAAGTTTTTCTTTTCTTTTGACCTTGCTCTTACTGAAATGTTCTCATTATTCTCAAATGGTGAGAAACTGTGAAGAGCACTTGCTCCCTATAAGCACATCTCCGTACCAAGTTTGATATGAATTTTTCAACCGTGAAGGAATTGACAGACACACGTATGATCTTCATGTACATATATAATCATGATGGTCTAGCCTTGAATCCATTCTGTCCAAAATCCCTATAACCATAGAGAGAGATTTGTGGAGAGATTAGCATGAAAAGAGAAAACTTTAAGATTTCCCCGACCTAGTCCTTAAGAGACTGCCAAGCAAATAATAAAATGGCGACATCTATTTCCCCGTACATAAGTACCACGACAAAGCAGCTTTACTGGAAGCGAAATTAATATTTCCTAATGGGAACATTAGTGCCCCATATTACTGTACTTAATTACAAATAATGAAAACAGCATACCGCGACACTAATACAGTTTCAACTTTCGCAATAAAGTTCGAGTTTATTAAGCACTATAAAATTTATCAAGTGGGGAATAACATTCTAAATCACAAATAGACTTCTATCATGTTTAAATCCAGTATTGTCAAAGTTTCACTTAACCTAAAAACTTGATAAATTGTAGGAAAAATCTAAACAACTGAAGAACGTTGCAGAAATTTGCTATAAAATCATCTTGTGAAGGTATGATAGTTATTCTAGCATTTTTTTATATTTTCTACTCCCCACTCCATCTAAATAGAATCTGCAATTAGAATTAAGCTATTAGCCATGAGCGCACTAGCTCACACATGTATTAGACATAAATTATCCTCCACTTTGCAAAATGCAATCGTTCGTAAGAGAGAGGATAAAAAACCCCATTAAAAAAGTCTGCTAACGTTTCCTGGTTTCATTCTGCTTATGGCAACCATTGGAAAATCAATGGTTCTTTTGATAATGATACTTTCCGGGAAAAGCCATTAAACTGTACTGCTTATACCAACACGTGATTCTAATTTAATTTTAGTGGAAATTCAAGCTTTGAATTGATCGAAAAACAAGTTAAACAAATATAAATAAAGGTCAAATGTGCAAACATTGGTCAATCCACTTTGTTGATTAGCTTTCTATTGCACAGTGAATACTAATCAATTTCCATGATTTAAAATCAATTAATCGTAAAAAGTACAATTTAGAAAACTTCACTGAATTTGACATCGAATTCTGAAGAAAATTCAATACATTCTTTGTTCACAAAATTTAACAAGATTTAAAACTGCAGTTTACTATCATCAATTATAGTGTATACGTTCAAAAAAAAAAAAAAAAAAAAAAAAAAAAAAAAAAAAAAAAAAAAAAAAAAAAACTAACTTGTTAATCAAACTCTTAGTAATAAAATATCCAGTAATAATCTACGCATCTACATACTTCAAACTTCAAAATTACTGTTATCATCAAAATTTTGACATATATTAATTCGATTGCTTGGTTTTTTTTTTTTTTTTTTTTTGGGGGGGGGGAGATTGACAAAAGTCCTGTACAGGCCTCAAAAAATAGCCTTTGCACCATTTCTTTACAGCAGTGTCTATTAGCGCCACCACTCTGAAAGTAAGTTATAATATATACATATACATATATATATATATATATATACATTATATATACAAATATACACACACATATACATATACATATATATATATATATATATATATATATATATATATATATATATATATATATATATATATATATATATACATATATTATTACTATTATTAATATTACTACTTGCTAAGCTACAACCCTAGTTGGAAAAGCAGGATGCTATAAGCCCAGGGGCCCCAACAGGGAAAATAGATCAATGAGGAAAGGAAAAAAGGAAAAATAAAATATTATAAGAATAGCAACAACATTAAAATATACTGTATATTCCCTATATAAACTATAAAAATTATAACAAAACAAGAAAGAGAGAAGTTAGATAGAATAGCGTGCCTGAGTGTACCCTCAAGCAAGAGAACTCTAGCCCAAGACAGTGAAAGACCATGGTACAGAGGCTATGGTGCTACCCAAGATCAGAGAACACTGGTTTGATTTTGGAGTGTCCTTCTCCTAGAAGAGCTGCTTACCATAGCTAAAGAGTCTCTTCTACCCTTACCAAGAGGAAAGTAGCCACTGAACAATTACAGTGCGGTAGTTAACCCTTTGGGTGAAGAAAAATTATTTGGTAATCTCAGTGTTGTCAGGTGTATGAGGAGAGAGGAGAATCTGTAAAGAATATGCCAGACTATTCGGCGTATGTGTAGGCAAAGGAAAAGTAAACTGTAACCAGAGGTAAAGATCCAATGTAGTACTGTCTGGCCAGTCAAAGAACCCCATAACTCTCTCTATATATATACATATACATATATATACATATACATTATATATATATATATATACATATACATATATAATATATATATATATATATATATATATATATATATATATATATATATATATATATATATATATATATATATATATATATATATATATATAATTGCGCTGTTAAGATCAGTACTGAAATATGGGTACCGTTAACCGTAGGGTCTTCTTAATTTATGTTTCGTTCAGCTATTTTCCATTTAAAAATTGAATTGACTTCCAATATAAAACGTAATTTCGATCAATATCATTATGAAAATGACACATGAATAATTCGAGTATACTAAGTAACGATACAAGTTTAAGTGAAAGTTGAATAAAAACTTACTTCTTCAAAATTCTTAATTACTGAATATATATTTCACCTAATTTTTATTAGCTTATAAATCAATTTCTGAAATGATTGTAAACCGGAATCTTGAGACGCAAAAAAATCCAAAGAAACCAACGATATGTTTAGGATCAGCTCAGATTGAAGAAGCAGAATCACTCCCATATTTTACGTTAGTCTCTATAATAAAAGAAAAAATAATAATGAAAATAAAATTAAACACTTCAAAATTATCAATTTGGAAAAACTCGAAGTGATACCAACCCGAAACCTAGGTAAAAAGATTAGGCTCATGAGGACATTTTTACGGAGCTCTATTTTAATGCACGTACATTTTTTTCGGGGAGGGGGAGTTGTGGTTCTCCCAATATCATGGATTTATAGACAGAGTGGGGAATGATAAAACAATAAAACTGAAACTGCGGCACAACTGGCTAGAGACCTGGATCTCTTTTTGGCAAAAGTTCTCGTTCCTATTCCCAAACTTCGGGAATTACATCATATAAATGAATGAGCGTTTATGGGTGGCCTTCTTGACTCGACAGGCACAGGATAAGCAAGATGTCCTTACGAACTTGATGTAAAGACTAATTTACATGAATAAAATAAAACTAAACCGAATAGGGTAAAGATTTATCCTCTGATAATCAGAAAGTTCTTTGTGATAATTGAATGCTTGACATCTGAAATTATCCACAGTAAGGAATAAAAACCGTCCTTTTCATCTTCCCAGTTTACCATCCTACCAAACTACATATGCGGTTAATTTTACCAGTCTTAGTACGGTTTTGTTGCAGATTGTTGAATGGTGTCACTGGTCATGCAGTTACAACGAAAAAATTTCTGAACTAGGTGTAGAGACTTTTATTATTACTATAATTATTGATTATTATAATCATTAATTATTATAATGATTAATTATAATTATTATTAATGATAATTATCATTCATTATTATTATTTATTAATTATCAATTATTAATTATCATTATCAATTATTATTATTATTATTATCATTATTATTACTACTACTGCTACTAATATTATTATTATTATCATTACCTACTAAGCTACAACCTTAGTTGAAAAAGCAGCATGCTAAAAGCCCAGGGACTCCACCAAGAAAATAGCCCAGTAAGGAAATGAAATAAGTAAATCAATAGTGCGCCTGAGTGTACCCTCAAGCAAGAGAACTCTAACCCAAGACAGTGGAAGACCATAGTACAGAGGCCATGTCGCTACCCAAGACTAGAGAACAATGGTTTGATTTTGGAATATCCTTCTAGAAGAGTTGCTGACCATAGTTAAAGAGTCTCTTCTACCATAACAAGAGGAAAGTAGCCACTGAACAATTACAGTGTAGTAGTTAACACCTTGAGCGAAGAAGAATTGTTTGGTAATCTCAGTGTTGTCAGGCGTATGAGGAAAGACGAGAATGTAAAAAGAATAGGCTAGACTATTCGGTGTATGTGTAGGCAAAGAAAAAATTAGCCGTATCCAAAGAGATGGATCCAATGCAGTACTGTCTAGCCAGTCAAAGAAACCAACAACTCTCTAGCGGTAGTATCTCAACGGGTGGCTGACGTCCAGTCAAACTATTACTGAGGTGGATCACACGAGACTCGACTCTTGTTATACTTTAATTGTAATATTTTCTTATCTAGATTCTAGAGCTTAGTTTGATCTTGACTTGATATTCTGTACAGGGTTGTTTCCTTATTAGAGCCGTTGAGCTTGATTGAGTTTTATTTCATTTGATTCGTGGAAATTTGGCAATGTGGCCCAGCACTTTCTGTGGGGAGATTGCCAAGTATCAAAGTGCAACAAAGGTAAAAAACCTCAGAGAAGTCTTGGAACTAAGTTGCATCTATTTCATATCATATAGGCCTCTTAAATAACTGCCATAAACCCAAAATTTTATCATAATGAATATGTAAGTGAAATTGTAACAGACAAACTATTGCATCGTTTGGACGAGTCTATTTCCGACTAAGAATCTGGTTGAGTATGTTGTAAAATAAAAAATTATATAAAAAAAAAAAACCCTCCACCTTTAAGGCCAAGATCTATATTCAATAAATTGTTTAGTGTAGAACTTCCCAACTCTCTTTGTTGTTAATAAAAAGACAGAAAGAAAAGGGGTTAACGTATCATTTTTTACTGATGAACCTTGCATTTACTTTCATGACCCCATCACTTGTGGTAACAACATTAACTTTGTTGTTCTGGACCGGTTCATTTCAAACCAAAATGTCCCCTACATCCAATATTTGAGAGAGAGAGAGAGAGAGAGAGAGAGAGAGAGAGAGAGAGAGAGAGAGAGAGAGAGAGAGAGAGAGAGAGAGAGATATTCAAAATTGTATGTCAGAAAATAAAAATTTTACTTTAAAAATACTCATAAACCATTACTATAATGTATATCTAAACCAAATAGGTAAAATGAACACGACTGACTGGAATAAGAGAGTTCAGAAATAATACAAAATTCCGTCCTATATAAGTAATCAATTAATTCCAAATCTCTCTCTCCCTCACTGTATTGCATATATACACACTAAGCTAATGCATGGAATGAAAATTGTGTGAGGAAAATTAACTAATTCAAGACTGTATTTCATCCAAAATCATTAGTGGAACACGTCGCCAGCTTTTCCAAGCGAGCACGAAAAGAAATTGAAAGAGAGAAGAGCTGTTGACAGTCAGAAACACTCCACCATTTAAAGGAGAATACATAAGAACGAATAGAAATTATAAAATGCTTAATCGTTTCCAGTATGCTTTCTACGCTGTAGCGATTTAGGATAAAAGGATGCCCAAAGAATAAAGAGGATTGCAGAAGGAATACGGATCAAGTGTTCAAAAAATTCTTAACCTGTTTGATGTTTCTAATGAAAATTTGAAGAGAAAAATGAAAATGCGAATATGTTTATGTACACTCCCATAACCATTCACACTTGCCTGTACATAATATACATATAAAATATATTCAGGATTTCGAGTAAAGAAAAAAATTTGATAGAATAATTACCACGCTGTCAGCATTTACATGACAAAACCCCAGAAATTAATGGACAACGCAAAACTCCCAAGCGCCATTATTCCTTTTTTGAAACTTGGCGGAAGTAATTTAAAAAATTCACGCCAAGCAAATCCTGCCGTGTCCTCACCATTATTCAGGATACCGATTAATCATTGTGTTCAAAATACCAATGATTTACGAGTTTATAATACCTCCCAAAATCCATTTATCAACGCTCCTCAAAATCCTAAAATTCTGGTAATCTGGAAATAAATGCTGTGTAATCTTTCTCCATGAGAAGGAAAAATCCCGTTATAAATGTATCGGACATAATACGTGGTGGCAAGTGATTTTCAATTCCCACCTTCCCAAACTAAAGTGCCCTTTAACCTTGTAGTGAAAAAAAATCCTGTTATCAATTTAGTGGAGTTATAATGATATTGATATGTCAGTCCAATCGAGTTATAATCTTGTTTAAATATCCTCTATCTTTCTGGATCAATATTTCATAAATGAAGTGCATAAGGTAGGGTAATAAAGAGAGTTCCATTTGTATCTATTTTCGTGCATTTTTTTTTGGGGGGGGGGGGGCTAATGCCTCCTTGATATAGTAGCTATTGACATAGATTGATCAAGAAATGAAATGGTGTTTGCAGCCAGGTTTTGTGACGTATCTGTCACTTGAGATTAAAGGATGTCTGTTGCTAAACCCAAAAGATGTTTAAAAGCATCGCAATTACAAATCAAAAGATGTAACGATGCTACTGCTTATTCTGCTGAATATCTCTAGATGCTTAGCACTAAATAAAAGACTATCTCTAATGTTTAACACAAAACTAAATACTAAATATCTCTAGATGCTTAACACTAAATAAATAACTAACTGGAAGCTTAAAACTAATTAATATAACTTATCCAGGCGTTCGTACAAGATTATAGCACGTTTTGCTGCTAAACAACACAAAAGGTTTGATTCTGGAAATCAACGACAGAAATTCTATGATGTTGGCATCAGTAAATCATAGGTCATTTATTTATATAAAAATAAAGTCGGCACCTTCATTCTACATTATGGAAAAAAAAATATTTTCCCCGTTCGTTTAAAAATATATATTTTGAAGAAAGATAATTATAATTGGGGAAATTTTCGGCAAAATGTGAATCCTTCGATTCTCTAACTATGGTTATTTAAAAAAAACCGTTGCATGAAAAAAAAACTTTTTATAGTGACAAGTTTAATAATCAATAATGACGACATAGAGGAAAGACCGGAGAACTCCCCATTAACCAGACAAAAACTCCCAAGAAAGTACGACCATTAATTCCAAAGACAGAAATTTAATGTTATTAATGAAACTAGAGAAATTTCCGAAATGAACAAGAGCAGTGAAAATTCTTTCATTTCTATTACGACCAAATAAATCACAGGAAAGTACTTACATCCAAGGTCTGAGTTCTTAGGTTTTTCGATATAGGCCTACGCTGTGTAATTTGGATAAGGATTTATAATAGGCTTATGTTCTGTTGATATCAATGTTTTAATTTTGATTGGATTTGGGTTATATGGCTCGTTACTAGGGTCTGTAAGGCCATTCAATGACCAAGTGCAACCGAAGTAAAAGTTACAATTTTGGGGAGCGAGGTTTGTTTAAGAAAGGGAGAAGGAACAAAGGTAATGTAGAAGGATATAAAGCAAGCGCAACTAAGGGCTAAAGGAACGCCGAAAAGACCCTTAGTAATACCTACAGTATAGTCCACTACCCACTTCTACGGGGTAATAAAATGTATTAGATGAACACCCACCTCTTACAAATAGGATATCCGACTTAGGGTACTTCGGATATATCCTCTGACTTAAAGGTTTACTGTTATTGCCATCAAAGGTTCTCAACCTAGGATTAGGCCTACACTACAAATACCTGGCTTAGGGCTCGGCCAGACCAAGCGCGATGAGCGGCAAGGTTAGCGGCATGACTCAAGCGCCAAGTCAGCGACAAAATGTTGGGTGGCCACACCGGAACCGCCACACCTCTCTTGCCCCCTTCACTCCCAGTCCCAGCTTTCGAAGATAGCCTTCCTCGTAAACATGATGATGGTGTTTGAGTAGGAAATTACTTCCGATTGAAAATCGTTATTTTAATCTGAACTATAAATTACACAAGAGTCTGGATTCACGATTTTAATAAACAGAGAAGGAAAAATAAGTTAATTTTGAAATTAATGTTGCCAGTCTCGTTTGTACGGCGACAGATTTAATGATTATCTGCATATTTCACAAGTCTTTTGATTCTTTGATGGCAACATCCTTCCTGGATTCAGGCTCAAAAAACAAACTTCGAACTATAGACATCCTCAATCTCTCTCTTACCAGGTATTATAATTGCCTCAAATATGATAAAGTTCACGAAAAATCGTTGTCCCTTTCATTCCAGAATTAACTAGCTTTTGCATAAGATATATTGTTTAAATGTACATTCGATTCTTTTCACATTTGAAATTTCTCTATATCTTTTATATATATATATATATATATATATATATATATATATATATATATATATATATATATATATATATATATATATATATATATATATAACTAAATGGTGATTAAATAGGTTGCAAAGCACAAAAAGGCGTAGGCCTACTCACTATTTTATTACCATCCATTTGCAGTTGATTGCCATAACTTCCATTTATTTAATTTATTTGTGCTCTCCGAAACACCTCCCAATAAATTGTTTTATTAGTTATGGCTGGAAACGAACAACTGAACGCGTACCCCTTCGGGAATTGATGAAAAATGGCGTAATCTTGGGTGAAGACGCTCGAACCGCCGCGATTTTTCAAAACATGAAACATAGTCTGGCGGCAACTGCAGCGGCTTGAGGCTTCCCGCGCCTATCTGGCCACCTACATAAGATACCTAAGGTTTCAATTTGCCGAGGGAACCTCTTGCCGCTAACCTCGCCGCTAGCCGCGCTTGGTCTGGCCGGGCCCTTAGGCTTAGAGACGCCTCTAGAGCCGCCAAGGGGAAAATCGTCTTTAGTAATTTTTTTTTTTAATGGGGCGCATTTACACCGACTCGCAATGGTGCCCTTTTAGCTCGGAAAAGTTTCCTAACCATTGATTGGTTAGAATTATTTTGTCCAACCAATCAGCGATTTTGAAACTTTTCCGAGGCAGTGCAAATGTGCCTCAATAAAAAGAATTGACTATAGTTGAAAAGACTCCAGACCGACGTGAACAGAGTATCACGTACTGACAATCAGCCTCCATTACGATTAATGATTATGGTCAAAGATAAGAAGTGATCCGTACCTTGAAATTGTTAAATGGTGTGAAGGGGAAGATGAGTTATACTGTAGACTGGTAAGGATCGATTAAAGATCCACAGAAAAGCAAATAGATACTTTTGCAAGGACCAAGCGTCATGCTGACGAACATAACCCCCTCCCCGTCTAACTTCCAAAAGTAAGAAAGTTGTTGGGTTTATATACAATGGTCGTGTTAATATCCATTTATTCACACCGTAATACAAATGAAGCTCATAAGTGATCTGTATTGTAATTCTCAAAATTCTGTTCACTTTTTTTTAAAGGCTTTAGTACTTTAAAAGAGGACGTTGGAAATGTTGAATATGAATACTACAAAAGAAAAATACCATGATATCAGATACTATGATTTTAAAAAAAGTAAAAAATAAATGCTTTAAATTTCCAAATAATAGTAGTCAAGTGACGAATAAATCTGGGTACTAGAAACGGCAACTAGCTCTATATTCAATCTTATTTTCCCTAAACACTTCTGAAGAAAATAAAAACATTTTGGTAACGTTATGAATATCACTTCCATTTCACAAAATTTAGCGCAAAGGCCACTAACCACTTCATTATTCAAGCAGCTATATTTCCCAATGATTTTATTGCCATGAGCACTGTAATGTATATTTAAAAACCCAATATCATGGCATAATTTGATTCAATAGATATTTTTCACAGAGATTGCCATGGCGCATGGAAATTTACATCATTCTTTCGTCAAAAACAAAAATGAATATAACAAAAGCAAGATGATGCATCGTAACTAAAATAAATAAAAGTAAAATTTTGAACAATCACAAGCTAAAATAATGTTACACAGTGGTTCCTCATTTCCCAGTTAATGAAATAATGAACAAGAATAAAAAGTTAGCAGAAATTTAATGGCAGAGTAGTAATAGATTTCCTTTGGATTGGTCAAGGCTTAAAAATAAACTATTAAAGTTAGAAATAAATATGCTAACACTATCTAATTATATAGCTTTATATTGTCATAATTTTGGTCTAAATGCATTCAAAACCTCATATTTGCGGTTTATTCTAATCAATAAAACACAAATCATTAAATAAAATAAGCAGCTACCGTAAAATTTACCAAAATTTAATCATATACTTGGCTAGTTAAAAAGAAAGCTTATGATGACTCATTAAATCTTAAAGAATAAAGACCATGGCCAGGACAAGTACGATACCCTGTTATGATCTTTGAGGTTTGGAAAAATGGAATAGTTTTTAACCAGTGTTGTTCAAACTGGGGTCCGCGTACCCGGGGGTTAAGCGCCATAGAGCATAAGGGTACGTGAAAAAAACAAGGAACACACACACACACTAGAGTTCAAGACCGGTCAAGAATAGCGGGTTATTAATCATTACAATTATTTTTTCACAACCGGCTATTAGAAATCCATTCCTCTCTTCTGAAAAGAGAAGCTCCCCATTTGTTTCCAGGAAAGACTGATATAAGTGTGTGAGGACTATGGCCTAAATCTGTTATTTGAAAGTTCAAATTTCACTCAGTTTGTGGCTCTGTGATAAAGGAGCACCCTAACTTAGGATATGGGGCTTTAAAAATAATTATTTTTTTTTTTTTTTTTTTTTTTTTTTTTTTTTTTTTTTTTTCCATTTGGGTCTACCTCTCTTTGTGAGGAGTCTTTCACAAACTAAATGTCAACCTGAAAAAAAACCTGGTCACTTGCAGTAGCCTTAGGATGAAAAAAAAAAAAAATCAGTGATCATCATCCTCATTTTAAGTTGTGTATGTAATTTTCAAGCATTTTATCATTAAATCATCCTTTTGATTTTTGTCATAAATTAGAATCTATTGACTAACACTCCTACACTGTAGTCTTTTCATAATCAATATAATTTTGGCATTATCCTTACTAAAACTGAGTTTGTTCAGCCACGGTGGACGAGGGGGAGGGTATGTTACAGTAGGAGAAGGTAATATCAGCTACAATAGGCGAAAACGTTTGGATAACACTGCTTTAGAGGATACCAAAAAACTCTTTCTATTGTATGTGTACAGTATGTGTAAGAGAATGGTGGTGATCAATCAATGACAAGGTCTTCATCTGAACTCTTTCAAGAAGGTGATTCATCTTCATTCAACAGTTATTTATCAAAATAAAATGTAAGGTAATTCGTATGAGGAAAAGGGAAAGAATGTTTTTTCTATGAAACCCAGTTGAAGAGCATGAGAGAAGAACCGGGGGGGTGGGGAAGAATGGAGAACTCGGAAGACTATAATCACAAAAGAAACGTACCAAGTGCAGCCTACCGAGAAATAAAAATCTGGTGGTTTCAGATTCCCTACCATCGCTCCTGAAATAAAGCTATTGATCCATTGAAGTGGTACAATTCAAACATTTCGATTTCCAGATACAAGAATTTCAAAACTCAGCAGTAGCTGAATGTTTTACAATGAACCTACCTCATCAAAAGATTTCTTGAGCAAACAATTGCTAAATTTCCTGTTTATTTCTAAGTTGCGGAGGACAGCGAGAAGTCTTTACGTTTTTCCCACTTATGATGGAGTTTTCTGACAATGACATATGAATGAAATAGATTTTTCATAATGTCAACCAAAATAAAGTATCTACTTTGAGGCAGTAACTGCTAAGTTGCCGAAAATTACATTTTTACTAAGTACTTTTGTAGTTTAAATTAATATTGTTTCTTGCATTTCTCATGTGCTGAACTTTCTGCTTTTAAAAAAGTCCATAGAAATAAGAAGCAGAGTTGAAAGAGTTCAATGCACAGTGTCTCCCGTATAAAAGATAATCAAGATGATTTTATGGCGTGGAGAGAGAGAGAGAGAGAGAGAGAGAGAGAGAGAGAGAGAGAGAGAGAGAGAGAGAGGGAGGGGGAATCCTATTTCTAGCTATTTTTTAATCTATCTTTATGATGATATAAATCTATCATTCCAATCTTCCTATGAATCTCTAAAATGTCCTTTATCTTTTTTCTCACGTTCATTACTATTATTACTATTACTAAATGACAACCCTAGTTGAAAAGCAGGGTACTGCAATGCCTAGAGCTCCAACAAGAAATGTAGCCCAGTGAGGAAATTATATAGAAATAAACAAACTATATATAATAAGTAATGAATGAAAAGTATAAAATATGTCAAGTTCAGTAACAACGTTAAAATAGATATGACGTATATAAACTATAAGCATTTGCAGCAAGTTTGAACTTCTGAACTTCCACCGATTCAACAGCCAAATTAGGAAGATCTTTCCACTATCTGGTCACAACTGGAAAAAGACTTCAAGAATAATGAGTAGTATTAAGCTTTTAAATGTAGAAGGCAAGACTGTTAGAATTAACTGCACAACTAGTATTACGAGCAGGATGGTACTGTCTGGGAAGATATGAATGCATAAGATGGTCAGAATTTTGGAAAATCTTATGCAACATGCATAAAGAACTAACTGAACGATTGTGCCCGACATTTATATCCAGTTTCAGATGAAAATCAGCAGCTGAAGACCAGATCGGAGAGCAATGCTCAAAACAAGGTAGAGTGAAAGAATTGAAACATTTCTTCACGATAGATTGATCACTTTATTTCTCAAAAGACTTTCTCAATAAACCAGTTTTTTACAATTAAAGAAGAAACAGACCGAATAAGTTTCGCCAAAGCAAATTTGCAATCGAGAATCTCACCTAGAATTTTAAATGAAATTTATATAGTTAGATAGATATTGTCAATGCAAAGATTTAGATGTGGAGGAACCACTTTCCTCGACTGACTTACAACCATAATTTGAAGTTTTGTTATGGTTCAACTTCATGCCCAATAATTTGCACCATGTACGAATTTTAGCTTGATAAAGGGATTCAGCAACCAGAGGTCTACAGTAACGAGATGAAATCGATGCAAAGAGAGTAGTATCAGCTTCATATGCAATGACCTTGTTTTCTATATGTATGCATATAATATGAAAAGCAATGGGCCAAGAGCACTACCCTGAGGAACACTAGGTATCACATTCATATACTTACTATAGTGCCCATCAACAACTCGTTGCGATCTATTACTTAAAAATTCAATAATGATGCAAAGAAGAGAACCACCCACATGAATTATGATTTACAGCCAATTAAGCCAACAACGTATCCACAGACTATTTATCAGTGAAAATGAAGACCAACTAATTAATAATTGTTTTGAAATATGAAATCCAAACCCAAGAATATACGAGCATTAAAAGTAATTACCTTACAATTTATCTAAATAGCAGTAATTAAACTATTTATTCAGACTCAACTCCAATTTGTATGACGGTAATTTAACTCTTATCAGCTCTCTCGATTCTAGGCATAATTACGAAAACTGGGGCAAATTAGTGTTTATCATTTGAGTCTGAAAAATGATAGAAGATAATGACTTAAAAGCCATTAAATCCTTCAATAGCTAATGAATGAGATTCGTTAATCCTATTCTCTCTTTCTAGAGCTTTGAAATAAACCTATTCGCTTTACGGTGTGGAAGTACAAAGGCTACCCGAAACGAGACTTGATTTACACAAGTTGTTGCGTATTTAGCAGTACCAGTACGCTAAAGCCAATAGTCTAAAGCTTTGACTCGGGTAAAGCCTTGAGTCACGTAAAGCCCCGAGTGGGTAAGCGCTGATTAAGGTAAAGCTCAGAGGCTGGTCAAGCCATTGTCAGGTAAATCTCTGATTCTGGTACAGCCTTGAATCTGGTAAAACAGAATTAAGCACGGCCTTAGGTCAGGTTTAGATCTACCTGAAACAGTTAGCTAACTTCTGTTTCTCCTCTCTTTTTCAGAACAAAGTCTTATCCAAAAAAGAAAAAAAAGTTCCAAGGCCAGCTGAGCACAGACTTTTCATAGAGAAACAATTAAGAGGGAAAACGTTCCCTCGTTGTAACTTTATCCTCAT
The DNA here is from genome assembly GCF_036898095.1 of Palaemon carinicauda. NCBI lineage: Eukaryota > Metazoa > Arthropoda > Malacostraca > Decapoda > Palaemonidae > Palaemon > Palaemon carinicauda. Next base: position 5,586,023 of record NC_090727.1, on the reverse strand, counting down.
AAACCTCTTTCTAATAATATTTACACAAACACACACACACACATATATATATATGTATATATATATATATATATATATATATATATATATATATATATATATATATATATATATATATATATATATATATATATAACTATACATACACACATATATATATATATATATATATATATATATATATATATATATATATATAACTATATATATTATATATACATATATTAATTTCTTTATTTATATATATATATATATATATATATATATATATATATAACTATATATATTATATATACATATATTCATTTCTTTATTTATATATATATATTATATATATATGTATATATATAATATATATATATATATATATATATATATATATATATATATATATATATATATATATATACATATATGTACTGTAGATATATACATATATAATTATATATATTTCATATATATATAATACATATATATATATATATATATACATTTATATATATATATATATATATATATATATATATATATATATATATAGTTAAAATATTACATAAACTAGAGACGCACTCAGTAGGGTGCAGACCTCTCCAACGGCAGCTTATTTCTCGTTGGCATAGATAGTTTGTAGTCTCTGAGTCAAAGATGTCCAAACTTATGGCGGATTACGTGATATGGACGTTTTGCTCATCCGTGACGTTGACCTTTGACCTTCCAAATTTTAATGATTTCCAGCTCTTTACACAAGTTTAAAATCCCAGCAATTTTTACTAATTTACGATTAAAATTGTGGCTGTATGGTTTATGACCGGAATTTGATCTTCTGCTTGACCTTGACCTTGGACTCGACACTGACCTTCGAATTTAACATGTATAAATTGGCGTGGATTTTCATACACTAAACTATGAACCAAGTTTCAAGTCTCTGTGACAACGATGTCCAAACTTTTGACTCATTGCGTGAATTGGACATTTTACTTGACCTTGACCTTTGACCTTGACCTTCCAAAACTTATTCATTTCCAGCTTTTTACATAACAGTCAATCTCTGCAAGTTTCATTACTCTACGATTAAAATTGTGGCCAGGAAGCTGTTCACATACAAACAAACATGCAAACAGGAGCGAAAACATAAAACTTCTTCCAACTTTGTTAGCTGAGGTAATGAAAAAATAACTTCATAAATGGAAACAAGGAATTGCGCAAGATACTCCTTTACTCCGGCTAAGCAATACTCAATCATGACTAATGTAACTCATACTGCAGACAGTAAATGGAATTGATGAGGAGAGAGAGAGAGAGAGAGAGAGAGAGAGAGAGAGAGAGAGAGAGAGAGAGAGAGAGAGAGAGAATCATAGGCATTATTAATGAATACATAAATTTGGGCTTCTGTTCACAAACATTACAAACACATTTTCTCATTTGAGTTTGGTTACAAATAACAAATCAACTACCTTTGACAATTGCTATTCAACTTAATCCTATAACAACTTTGTAAACAGTAAAAAGTAATTCATGGATATATTTGCTTTTCCAAGTACTAAAATAAAGAGATCATGTCCGGCTAATACTCATTAAGTAATTTTTTCCAGCACTCTTTGTTAGAAATATTAAATAAAATTGAATTAAAGAGAAGTATCGTTGTTAAAAATATTCTTTAGAGATCTCAAGGAAGAACAAAATTATTATTATCAACAAGTATTCAATTCTACTATACCTAGTTTATTCCACACAACGTTAAGTCTGTAACGCTGATAACAGCCAAATGAATACTAATTCTAACTCAGCCAGAGCTACTAAATACAATCGTTAAAACACTATTATTTTGGAACGTTTTTTCATGCTAAAACATTTGTAGTACAAGAGCATTAATGAACTGATCATTGTACCTAGAATTGCATTACAGGTTAATTGAATGAAATATGATCAACCGATTGGGTTAGCTCGATTATAAAGAGCCTTAGCCATGCAGTAACAGATTTCAATTAAGCTTCTAAATGGAATTTAAAGCTTCAAAGAATAGGTTTGGAGTTTGAACTTGGTATTCTCCAACTGTAAAAGAATACTGACCTTTCGGCATGACCAAATGATTTGTGTTTCATCATTATCATCATCATAATCATCTCCTACGCCTATTGACGTAGAGCCTCGGCTAGATTTCGCCAGTCGTTTCTATCTTGAGCTTTTAATTCAATACTTTTCCATTCATCATCCTATACTTCACGCTTCATAGTCCTCAGCCATGTACCCATGTGTTTCAGCCATATTTTTTTCCTGTCGTTTCCATCTGAACCTTTTTATACTGTGAGTGTATTTCCTTAGTAAAGGACGACTCGCTCAAGATCGTGGACGCTGAGTTTGTTCTCAACAGCAACTTTCTGTCGAATACTGAATTGGGGTTTGGAAAAGTTTCGTTTATTTTTAATGTGCATTTTACTTTTCTGTGTTTCAATACGAAGAGCCACTGACGAATTAGGCGTCTTTAACCGACTCTATTCTCCCATGTTCTGTAGTACGTTTCATATTGTCAAAATCCTAATGTGTTTCGTTATATTCAGTGACAATAAGTTTCATTATCTTCAAAGTCCTAATATGTTTCATAATATTCAAAATCCCAATATATTTCATTACCTACAAAATTATAATGGGTTTCACTTTCTTCAAAATCATAATGGGTTTCATAATCTTCAATATCGTAATGTGTTTCATTAGTAACTTACAAGATCACAAGAGTACGAGTAACTGTTACTGAAAAAAAATTCTATCTCAGCTACTACACTTTAGCACTGATCGTGATCGAACCCAGGGGACGTTACAAGATATTTGATGAAAAACACACAAAAGTAAAGAGAGGCTTCTATACTTTGGAGTTAAATTAGAATATTACTCACCCAACCCTAGTATTATGGACACAAAGCTAACTTTCAATGTAAATACTGTTAGTGTGGGATGGAGTACTGTGTTGGGTGTTAGATGGTCATATGAGAAAAAAAAACTCGAAATGCTTTACAATAATAATAATAATAATAATAATAATAATAATAATAATAATAATAAATTATCTACTGACATCCTAAGGGCTGATTTGCAAAAGGTTAAATACTGCCATACTCAGATTAATCCACCAAAATCAAACAAAACCTACATACGCTAAATATATGAACAAAAAAATGCAGGGATTCTTAATCTAAATATTTACATGGCACTCCAGGCATGAATAAACAAATAAAAATATACAAGATCATACGAGCATTGTTCTAACTTGGTTGAATATTATAAAATAATACAGCAAAGGTATAAAAAAAGATTTCGAGGGCTCTTAGTAGAAAGAAAAAAAAAACAATTATTTAAATAGCATTCCAAGTATGAAAAAACACGTAATATCTTTTACTTAATAAACACAGACAATACTAAGAGAAAATAAAATAACGATGATGACTTTTTTTTGTGTAGCCTAAAACAAAAGCAGACGTAAACAAAGAAGGCTTCAAGCGAGTAAGCCACAAAGTCCCTCTCCCCCTACTTCTCTCGGAGGGAAGGAGGTAAACCCTGTGTTGCAAAGCAAGGCATTCTACGAACCAAAAGTATTAAACAAATCCACATCAAGAGCAAGAATACACATGCATGAATTCGAGCAAATACTCTCATACATTCTACCACGCGTGTGTTCAACCATGCAAATCTTGAACTCAAATCTTGTATACACGTTTCAGTTCAAATACGCTTTTAAACTGGAAAGTACACCAGCGAAAATATCACCTAGAATCCGAGTCGCATTTAAGACTTCCAATAATAATAAGGCACGTCAAAAAAAAATCTTGTCAGTACGCAGATATAATCACGCTTAACTTTAGTCATTGACGTTACAATTTCCTTAAGCCAAATAAAATTATATATATATATATATATATATATATATATATATATATATATACATATATATATATATACATATATATATGTATATATATATATATATATATATATATATATATATATATATATATATATATAGATATAGATATAATCAGGCTTAACTTTAGTCACTGACGTTACAATTTCCTTAAGCCAAATAAAATTACACACACATATATATATATATATATATATATATATATATATATATATATGATATATATTATATATATATATATATTTATATATATATATAATATATATATATGATATATATTATATATATATATATTTATATATATATATAATATATATATATGTAGGCTATATATATATATATATATATATATATATATATATATATATATATATATATGAAGATCACCTGTTGTTAGGGTAGCCAGTGGATGTCAGACTTTACTTTATTCCTAATGGCCGGGCAGAGGCGATGCATGATATAAGAGTGGATTTAAATACACGAGAGAGAGAGAGAGAGAGAGAGAGAGAGAGAGAGAGAGAGAGAGAGAGAGAGAGAGAGAGAGACTTATCCAATGCTACAAGAGAATTACGTCCACCCAAATATTTAAATCAGGTATTCAGCCAATTATTATCTTACTTAGCTTGACTGACGAGTTATTATGGCCTTTAAAATCCCCTAGATGAATACTTTCAGCGATGAATGAATGATTTGAAGTTCTCTGGCATCCTCACATTGAAGGTCATTGACGCCGATATCGTTTATTATAAATAAAGATTAAAATATTCAATTAAAACTAGAAAAGTAAATTTGTTATAAAAGTGAAATAGCATTAAGAAGACTTGCTTCTCATATAAATTAAAAATGCCTCTAGCATTGTACGACACTTCATGTTCAAGGATCTTAGCAAGGATGAACCTGCCATCTCTCACCCCGAGCCTCAAACAGATATCTAATTCTTTCTGTGCTATAACTGGGGCATTCAGTCAACAAAATGCCTCACTGTCAAGGGTATCAAACAGTTGTCGCAATATGGTTGGTGTTGGCCAGCCAGTAAAAACTCGTGCGTCATCCGAGTGTGACCAGTGCGGAGATGACAAAGAGTAGTCTCCGATTTTCGGGGCATCCCATTATATCTCTAAGGGGATATAACAATCGCAATTTCTCTCATCTATTTTCGGTTAAACTATCCCAATGCTGTTGCCAATTGCTATTAATAAAATTCTTAATTGCTGGTAAAAAATCATTACAAAGAATGGGATACCTTCTTGGTACCAACTCAGCTGCAGTGTGAATTTTTCCCTGCAATATATAAAATCTGCTTTGAATAAGTGTTAAAACCACATTTTATTAAGCAGAAATACTGTAGTTGTAGGAATTCTTGATATATCTGAAGGATGGTTAAATAGTATTGCCATAAATCAGCCGAGAGAAAAACAGATAGAGAAAATTTTCAACTTACAAAACTAATCTTAGGATGTAATATATATATATATATATATATATATATATATATATATATATATGTGTGTGTATAAATATCACCCACGAATGGCATTTAATACCGAATT